>NW_027142386.1:3312460-3590640 GCF_026170545.1 Melanerpes formicivorus | reverse complement strand
ACCATCACTGGAGGTGCTCAGGAGGAGACTTGGCAGGGTGCTTGGTTGCATGGTTAGTTGATTAGGTGATGTTGGATGATAGGTTGGACACGATGATCTTGAAGGTCTCTTCCAACTTGTTCTGTTCTATTCTATTCTCTATGCTATTATCTCCTCTCCTCTCCTCTCCTCTCCTCTCCTCTCCTCTCCTCTCCTCTCCTCTCCTCTCCTCTCCTCTCCTCTCCTCTCCTCTCCTCTCCTCTCCTCTCCTCTCCTCTCCCTCTCCTCTCCTCTCCTCTCCTCTCCTCTCTCCTCTCCTCTCCTCTCCTCTCCTCTCCTCTCCTCTCCTCTCCTCTCCTCTCCTCTCCTCTCCTCTCCTCTCCTCTCCTCTCCTCTCCTCTCCCTCTCCTCTCCTCTCCTCTCCTCTCCTCTCCTCTCCTCTCCTCTCCTCTCCTCTCCTCTCCTCTCCTCTCCTCTCCTCTCCTCTCCTCTCCTCTCCTCTCCTCTCCTCTCCTCTCCTCTCCTCCTCTCCTCTCCTCTCCTCTCCTCTCCTCTCCTCTCCTCTCCTCTCTCTCCTCTCCTCTCCTCTCCTCTCCTCTCCTCTCCTCTCCTCTCCTCTCCTCTCCTCTCCTCTCCTCTCCTCTCCTCTCCTCTCCTCTCCTCTCCTCTCCTCTCCTCTCCTCTCCTCTCCTCTCCTCTCCTCTCCTCTCCTCTCCTCTCCTCTCCTCTCCTCTCCTCTCCTCTCCTCTCCTCTCCTCTCCTCTCCTCTCCTCTCCTCTCCTCTCCTCTCCTCCTCTCCTCTCCTCTCCTCTCCTCTCTCCTCTCCTCTCCTCTCCTCTCCTCTCCTCTCCTCTCCTCTCTCCTCTCGCAAAAAGGCTGTTTTCTTCCTCCAGGATTATCTGTGCTGTGCAAACCCCTGCTTGCAAACAGGGCCTCTCTCTGGCAGTCCGCTCAGCTTTCGCCCAGGACTGTTGGCACCAAGAAGCTTTTCCCTCCTCTCTCCACAGGGCTACGTTGCCACCAAGGTACTTTCCAAGAACACCTGCGTCATCTCTAGCATGGGCAGGGCCTTCTGGTTTAATGAGCCACACCGAGGACCCAAGGTAGGATGGGGAAAGGAAATGCTGGGAAAGTTCATCAGCTGCCCTGGCAAAGGTCTCACTCCCCACAGGAAAAGAGCAAAGGCTCCGGGAATGGAAGTTGCTCCGAGACTTCTGCAGACCTGGTGTTGCTCTTGTCTAATCCCTTCCCCATTACCAAAGCTATGCTTGCAGCTTCTGAACTCCTTTGTTTGGTGCCTCCCAACGCTGGTTTCTGGCTTTGTTTCTCTGGTGCCTAGGGATCTCGTCCTCGCTACTCCCCACCCAGGCAGAATCGCTTCGTTATCTCCACGAAGGCCCTCCAAAGCTTGGAGCCGTATGGAAAACGCATCCAAGCTCTCTGCAGAGGAGTTCCCTCCTACTTTGCTTACCCCTCTCCAGGTGAGCACACCAGAAGCAGGGCTGAATGACCCAAAGAAAGCTAAACAAGGCTACCAATAAAGAGGAAAATGATTAAAACAAAGGCTCCAAGATCAAAAGCTCCTCAGCAGGAGTAGGTGACTGCAGGACTGCTGCAGTCACTCACAAGTTCCCTGGGCCTCATCTAATCCTTTCCACATTAGCAAAGTTCTGGCCACAGATTCTGAACTCCTTTTATATTAAGTGCTGGGTTTTGGGTTTGTTTCTTTGATACCTAAGAACCTCATCCTCACCACCCTCCACCCAGGGAGAATCACTGAATTATCTCCACAAATAGCCCCCAAAGCTGTGCAGAGGAGTTCCCTCCCACTTTGCTTACCCCTCTCCAGGTGAGCACACCAGAAGCAGGGTTGGTTGACCCAAAGAGAGGTTAACAAAGAAAATGATTGGAGCAAAGGTGACCAAGTTGATCACTGCAATCCACTGCTTTTCTATGGCTTTTATCAATCAGGGAACTCCTGTGTAAGGAAAAGCTGGGGAGGGGTCTGGAGCAGCTCTGCCACTCTGCTGTGTACAACACAGAGCCCAGGCCTTGGCAGGAAGGTTTTGGGCTCCAGCTGTTGACACAAGTCTCAGTTATGCTAGGCAATCCCGTGCATATACATCACCAAGGGTCCTGCCACAGCACGATTTGTGCCTCAAAAGAGAGTTTATTGCTTAAAAAGATTGCACCAATAGCTGCATGTAGAGGATGAGTCCAGCTATGGGGAGTTGGGGAGGCTCTGAAATGTCCAAAGAGGCAGCTCAGTGCTGAGGTGACATTCCCTGGTACAGTTCAAACAGTATCATAGTAGTAGTATCATTCAGGGTTGGAAGGAACCACAAGGATCATCTAGTTCCAACCCCCCTGCCATGGGCAGGGACACCCCACACTAGATCAGCCTGGCCAGAGCCTCATCCAGCCTGGGCTTAAACACCTCCAGGGCTGGGGCCTCAACCACCTCCCTGGACAACCCATTCCAGGGCTTCACCACTCTCATGGGGAAGAACTTCCTCCTCACCTCCAGCCTGAATCTCCCCACCTCCAGCTTCATTCCATTCCCCCTAGTCCTATCACTGCCTGAGATCCTGAGCAGTCCCTCCCCAGCCTTCTTGTAGGCCCTGATGGAACCAGTTCAGGTTCTTTGTTCTATTCTCAGTCCCAATCTAATCAGTTTTCCCTTTCCTTTCAGGATTCAACTTCTTAGAGCAAGCGGTCTCGTGTTTTACAATTAAGGTTAATGGATGGCCTGTTCGTTACTGTGACTAATTAATTCCTGAGGGAGTTTGGAGGAAGAAAATTCACAGGACTCTGTGCCCAGGAGCAAGACTTTTATTTGTCTCTTCTGCCCTGTGCAGAAGCTCTTTGGTCTCAATAAAAGTTATCATCAGCCCACACTGCTGTGTGCTGTGTTTGTATCTAACCTGTGGGAGACTGGAAGCAATTCCAAAGGCAAGTACCAGAACAAGAGGACACAGTCTCAAGCTGTGCCAGGGGGAGTTTAGGCTGGAGTTGAGGAGGAAGTTCTTCCCAGAGGGGGTTGTTAGTTGTTGGGATGTGCTGCCCAGGGAGGTGGTGGAATCACCATCCCTGGAGGTGTTCCAGAGGGGACTGCATGTGTCACTTGGTGCCATGGTTTAGTAGTCAGGAGGTGTTGGGTGACAGGTTGGACTTGATGATCTCTGAGGTCTTTTCCAACCTTATTGATTCCATGATTGCAGCCCTTGCAAAATCCTTTCTGGGCATTTCAACCTCATGCTCTGTGGTTTCCCAGTCAGACTTCACCTGCTGCCTTAAGCAATTGTTTGCCTCTACTATGAGCAGGTAGTGCTACACCTACTGCTTAGGCATCCTGAAGACAATGTGGTCTGGAGTCCAGGCTTACAGAAATAAGGCCAATGGAGTTATTTCTGGTTGAACTTCTTATTAACATACAAAACATTACAGTGTTTCTTACTCTAAAGAAAGGATGCAGCAGCTTGTCCTGGTCAGGAAAGGAGTTTGGGGTTGTTGAGCCAGGGTCCATCTGACAGTAAAAGCAATGCAAAACTGCACCCACAAATATTGCAACTTCTCCATGGAGAAGCACCAACAGGAATCATAGAAGCATAGAATCAGCCAGGTTGGAAAAGACCTCAGAGATCATCAAGTTCAACCTATTACCTATCACCTACAACCTCCTGACAACTAAACCATGGCTCCAAGTGCCACATCCAAGCCTTTTTTGAACGCCTCCAGGGATAGGGACTCCACCAGCTCCCTGAGCAGCTCATTCCAGTGGCCAATTCCTCTTCCTGGGAAGAACTTTCTCCTCACCTCCAGCCTAAACTTCCACTGGCACAACGTGAGACTGTGTCCTCTTGTTCTGCTGCTGGGTGCCTGGGAGAAGAGACCAACCCCCACCTGGCTCCAACCTCCCTGCAGGTAGTTGTAGAGAGCAAGAAGGTCTCCCCTGAGCCTCCTCTTCTCCAGGCTTAGCAACCCCAGCTCCCTCAGCCTCTCCTTGTAATACAGAAAAAATACTTGCAGTATGGAAAAAAAAAGGTCCTGACCAGCTTGCCTGGTGCTCCTGGAGACAATCTCCTCTCCCATTCCAACCTTATACTGCACTTTTCCTGAGACAAAACAGCCACAGCCCTCTTCCCTTATCCTATCCTGTATGCACCAGGAAAACTCTTTCTGCAGCCTTTGAGAATGAAGCACTGCAAGAGAGACCAGTGGCATCCTGGCCTGCATCAGGAACAGTGTGGCCAGCAGGAGCAGGGAAGTTATTGTGCCCTGTGCTCAGCACTGGTTAGGCCACACCTGGAGTCCTGTGTCCAGTTCTGGGCTCCTCCATTTAGGGAAGATGTTGAGATGCTGGAAGGTGTCCAGAGAAGGGCAACAAAGCTGGGGAGGGGTCTGGAGCACAGCCCTGTGAGGAGAGGCTGAGGGAGCTGGGGTTGCTTAGCCTGGAGAAGAGGAGGCTCAGGGGAGACCTTCTTGCTCTCTCCAACTCCCTGAAGGGAGATTGCAGCCAGATGGGGGTTGGTCTCTTCTCCCAGGCAGGCACCCAGCACCAGAACAAGAGGACACAGTCTCAAGCTGTGCCAGGGGAGGTTTAGGTGGGAGGTGAGGAGAAAGTTCTTCATCGGAAGAGTTATTGGCCACTGGGATGTGCCACCCAGGGAGGTGGTGGAGTCCCCATCACTGGAAGTGTTCAAAAAGGGACTGGATGAGGCACTTGGTGCCATGGTTTAGTTGATCAGATGGTGTTGGGTGATAGGTTGGACTTGATGATCTCTGAGGTCTTTTCCAACCTGGTTAATTCTATTCCATTCCATTCCATTCCATTCCATTGCATTCCTTTCCATTCCATTCCATTCCATTCCATTCCATTCCATTCCATTCTATTCTATTCTATTCTATTCTATTCTATTCTATTCTATTCTATTCTATTCTATTCTATTCTATTCTATTCCATTCCATTCCATTCCATTCCATTCCATTCCATTCCATTCCATTCCATTCCGCTCTGCTCTGTTCCATTCTATCCTGAGCAGCCTCTTTAGGGCAAAGCTGCTCTCAGAGCCAATGTTGTCCTTGGACCCTAAGTTCTGCTTGGCCCTGTGGTTACAGGGTAACACACAGAACATTCTGGAAAGCACAGGGGCTCTTGTTTCATTAGCCTCCACCAAGCCTTTTGTGAAGGGTTTTTATGCCCTAGGTCCTAAGGTTTCGATGCCAGCTTTCCACAGTGGTTAGTAGAGGTCAGAAAGTTACCACAGAACATAATCAATTGCTCCCTGCAAATGGATCCTTATCCAGTGATTATCAGAACTATGGCAGATCAAATTTGCAGAAGCACAGGCCCCATATTAATGGAGTTTTTACAGCAGGAAATTGTTATTGGTGGAAAAGGGACAGGGATACAAATTGCAGAATTATTTTGCTTCAGCACTTGTTGCTGCCCCAGCTTGATCCTCACAAGGTATATAAGGTGGACAGGTCACAGCCTGCATTGCACCTGCACCAGCATCAGCTCTGCAGTCAAGATGAAGTGCACTGTGAGTATAGATTGCTCTTTGTTCCTCTTCTGAACTACAACCTTGACTCCAATTACTGCCTTTATCTCTCAAGATTTCCTATTCCTGTCTCTACCAAAGAGGCTTTCCTGGGGGAGAGTTTTCTCCTCCAGAGAGAGCAGCACAGAACCTGTGAATCTATCAGCACCTCCAGATTCAGCTCTGTAAGCAGCCTCCCAGAGCTTTCTCCTCCAGAGAGAGCAGCACAGAGCCTGTGAACCTATCAGCACCTCCAGGTTCAGCTCTGTAAGCAGCCTCCCAGAGCTTTCTCCTCCAGAGAGAGCAGCACAGAGCCTGTGAACCTATCAGCACCTCCAGATTCAGCTCTGTAAGCAACTTCCCAGAGCTTTCTCCTCCAGAGAGAGCAGCACAGAGCCTGTGAACCTATCAGCACCTCCAGATTCAGCTCTGTAAGCAGCCTCCCAGAGCTTTCTCCTCCAGAGAGAGCAGCACAGAGCCTGTGAACCTATCAGCACCTCCAGATTCAGCTTTGTAAGCAACTTCCCAGAGCTTTCTCCTCCAGAGAGAGCAGCACAGAGCCTGTGAACTTATCAGCACCTCCAGATTCAGCTTTGTAAGCAACTTCCCAGAGCTTTCTCCTCCAGAGAGAGCAGCACAGAGCCTGTGAATCTATCAGCACCTCCAGATTCAGCTTTGTAAGCAGCCTCCCAGAGCTTTCTCCTCCAGAGAGAGCAGCACAGAGCCTGTGACTCTATCAGCACCTCCAGGTTCAGCTCTGTAAGCAGCCTCCCAAAGCTTTCTCCTCCAGAGAGAGCAGCACAGAGCCTGTGAACCTATCAGCACCTCCAGATTCAGCTCTGTAAGCAGTCTCCCAGAGCTTTCTCCTCTAGAGAGAGCAGCACAGAGCCTGTGAATCTATCAGCACCTCCAGACTCAGCTTTGTAAGCAGCCTCCCAGAGCTTTCTCCTCCAGAGAGAGCAGCACAGAGCCTGTGAACCTATCAGCACCTCCAGATTCAGGTCTGTAATAGACCTTTCATGTGTCTGCTTTGCATTACTCTAGGGTAAGGCAAGGATGAGTCACTTTAGGTGACTCTTGTCATTCCAATAGGAAAGCAAAAGAGGACCTTAAGAGTTCACTATCTGATCAGGACAGGAAAAAGGCTCCAGGATCCTCATGTTGGATTGGACAGCCAGAGCTGCAGCTACACTTTCTGTTTCCATTTCTATTTCAGATTGTGGCTACCATCCTCCTTGGACTCTTCCTGGCTCCAGCCCTCGGAGTTTTTGTAAGTAGAGTGACCCAGCCACAGGCTGTTGCAGGAGAGGGTTTCAATCCCTCATCCATTATTAGCCAAAGGGATTTTAAGGTGAAGCTGAAAAAGGGCAGATTAGCAAACTTCAATGGCAAAGTTCCCTCTCTGATGGGATGGCAGAAAGGGAGGGAAGCAAATCCAGTTAGAATGGAGCTAGAACGATTCTCACAGAGACCAGAGACAAATAGGGTATGGGAGACACTCCTGCTAAGATTGGTTCTGAATCCTGATGGAGCATCCCAGAATTATATCATAGAATCAATAAGGTTGGAAAAGGGCTCAAAGATCAACAAGTCCAACCTGTCACCCAGCACCTCCTGACTGCTAAACCATGGCACCAAGGGCCACATCCAATCCCCTCTTGAACACCTCCAGGGACGGTGACTCCACCACCTCCCTGGGCAGCACATTCCCACAGCTAACAGCTCTCTCTGTGAAGAGCTTTCTCCTCGCTGTCTACACCAGACAGGAGTGATTCTGGATCCTACACAACTTGAAGGGAGCAGCAGTTTCAGATTTTAAGAACCTGGGTCACAGGCTGCTGCAATCCAGGAGAGCTCAAAGGCTCTTGCTGTGGATCGCTCAGGATAGGATCAGGAGGTGATTGGCTTTGGCCAGGAGCTTTGCCTTTGGGGCACCGTGCTTACCAGGTACTTGTGGCATCTTCCAGGTTGGGCAACAAACTGGACAGCAGGTGTTCCCTGGGCAGGATGTGTTCCCTGGGCAGGATGTGTTCCCTGGGCAGGATGTGTTCCCTGGAAGGCCGGTGTTCCCCGGGCAGGATAACTCTCAGGTACTCTGCACCACCCCGCACAAGCAGTGCTGCTCTTGCTCTACTCCCTGCTTGCTGAGTATTCCTTGCTTCTGTCCCAGTCCCTCTGGGGGAAAGGGACCAAGTAAGCTGAAAGTCTGACAGTGTTGTGGAACTTTGTTTTCCCCATCCACAACCCCAACCAGAACCAGCAAACCACAGTCATCGTGGGCACCCAGATCCTGACCATCAAAAGGCAACTGCGTGTGGCTGTTATCGACCAGAGGAGCATCCAGAGGCCATGGAAATCCATCTGGAACTACCAGACAGTGAGTGGCACGGGGCTGGTCCAGCAAATGGACAAGGAGATCACCTCCAGACAGCTGGGCACACTCCAGGACTTGTTTCTTTCCACTTAGCATCCAGACTCCAACTTCTGGGGCAAAACTCTCCTCAATTCTTTCCTCATCCATCCAGACTTTATTCCATCTTCTTTCCCTCAATCCTCACTTGTCACTGATTTCATCTGCAGGGTGTGATTGCAACCAAAGTGACATCAGAGGGAGTTTGCTACATTTCCACCATGGACAGGAAGCTGGTGCCCACCTTTGATGCTCTGCCCAGACTGGCTGAACAGAACAGGGTAAGACTCCAGAGGAGGGCTTCCTTGGGAGCCTGTACAGTACTGCAAAGCAAACTGAACAGACTAGGCTAGGCTAGGCTAGGCTAGGCTAGACTAGACTAGGCTAGACTAGACTAGACTAGACTAGACTAGAATAGAATTAACCAGGTTGGAAAAAAGACTTCTGAGATCACTGAGTCCAACCTATCCCCCAGCACCATCTAATCAACTTAAACCATGGCACCAAGGGCCACATCCAGGCTCTTCCTAAACAACTCCAGTGATGGTGACTCCACCACCTCCCTGGGCAGCACATCCCAATGGCCAATCTCTCTTTCTATGAAGAACTTCTTTCTAACATTCAGCCCAAAACTCCCCTGGCACAGCTTGAGACTGTGTCCTCTTGTTCTAGTGCTGGGTGCTTGGGAGAAGAGACCAACGTCTGCCTGTCTACAACCTCCCTTAAGGTAGCTGTAGAGAGCAATAAGGTCCCCCCCTGAGCCTCCTCTTCTCCAGGCTAAGCAACTCCAGCTCCCTCAGCCTCTCCTCAAAGGGCTGTGCTCCAGACCCCTCCCCAGCCTCCTTGCCCTTCTCTGGACACCTTCCAGCAACTCAGCATCTTTCCTGAAGTCAGAGGCTTGGCTGTTTCCACAGGCTTGACACCCAGAGTCCCAGAGTGACACAGCAGATGACAAGACAGTGCCCAGTAGAGCTGGGAGGGAAGCACCAAGCAGCGAGGCAGCACTGCAGAAGCAGGGATATGCTTAGCAGGGAAGGGATGGAGGCACTGCACTTGCTGAGTGTTGCCATTTCGTGTTCAGCTCCTGCAGGTTCAAGGGAGACCTTCAAAGGAGGTCATCTACGTCATCAAGAGACCCATCCTCAGCCTGCAGTCCTACGGCCAAGAGATCTCCACCCTGTGCAGAGGCCTCACAACCTACGAGACCTACGAGGTGTATGGTGAGTGCAGGCAGAGGGAGGGGGGCTGGAACCGGCCAGCAGCTCTTTTGCCTCGGGGCTGATGCTCTTCCCCCTGCACACAGCCACAAACCTTTCCTGCTCCTCCTGCAGCAATTGTTCAGAGCATTGCTGGCTGGGAGCAGCTCAGGAGCAGGCTGTTGCATTCTGACATTCTCCTTGCTGCTCTTCTCTTCTTTCCCAAGGACCCCAATACACTGTCAACCAGGGATCATGCTCCAGACTCGACGTCCTCCACATCCTGGACCTCGTCTACTGCCGTGCCAACAACAAGGCCTAAACACCTGACCTTGCTTCAGCCAAGTGCAGCTGCTCCACCTGCTGCACCAGGCCAGCCCCAGTGCTGTTCCTCCCTGGCATCTCCTCCTTCAGGAGCTTCCCTCTCCACCATCCAGATGCTCAGTTGTGACCATACCTTTCCAATAAAGGCCTCTAGGATGCATTAACTCTGGCTTGTCTCTCACTGATGTATCCTTTATCACCTATGCACACATTCAGAAATGCCTCTGGAAGCAAACCAAACCAAAACACACACCCCCAACCCCCCCCCCCTCCCCCAGGGTGTGGGAGCCCTGCATGTTCTGGAGCAGAATCATGGAGTCACAGAAGGAGTTTGGGGGTGGGTGGAAGCTTTACATCTCACCCACTCCAACCCCCCTGCAGTCAGCAGGGGCAGCCCCAGCGAGATCAAGTTTCTCACAGCCCCATCAAGTCTGACCTTGAATGTCTCCAGGGGTGGGGACCTCCATGACCTCCCAACCTGTCCCAGTGTTCCACCGTCCCTCACAGTAAAGAACTTCTTTTCCCAAGCCCCAGCTCATCTGCCAGGCTCCATCCACCCCATGAACCTTGCACAGTGCTTGATCTCCACCACTTGAGGAGCTTCTGGTGGTGGGGACATGTGAAGAGCATGGCATGAAGGAGGGACCTCCTTTTCTGAAGTGAGGATGGTGAGGCTGGAAGTCAGGGAGGTGAAATTGGGAGGTGGGTGGGGGTGGGCAGGATAAACAAGCTCAGCTTTCCCCCATCTTCCCAAGCTGCCTCTCACAGGGGTCTTGGAGTCTGATAGAGGATTTCACATCCTCCTGGCATGGCTGCAAGGCTGGGAGGGCAACCTCTGTGATGCCTTTGAGATGCTACTCTGCACACTGAGCTTCCAACAGGCACAGACCATATCCCCCCTTCCCTGAGGAGCATTTGCCTCCCACCCCCATGCAGTTCCCATCCTGTCTCATCCATTTTCCTTGCCACAGCCTTCTTCTGTGGCTCACAAATCCCCTCAGCCCCCTGCTCCTTGAGGAGGTCGATAACCACCACCCCAGCTCCCACCTGAATCCCCCAGCCAGGAGCTCCCCAGCCTCACTGCCCAGCAGGATGCATCTGTGGAGAGTTTGAGAATGAGTTTGGGATGCTCCAACCCCAAGGGAGCTGCTGGGGGAGGGGATGATGGACTGGCCTCCAGCTGGGACTCCCTGGGGAGCTGAGGAGGAGACTGGCAGGGAGCAGCATCGGTCACCTGCAATGCCTCCTGCCCTGCCCTTGCCGGTTCCCAAGCTGTGATCCACTTCTCTTTTCCCCCAGCACTCAGATCCCTGCCCAAGCCGCTCAGACACAGCTCTTGTGCCATCTGCTGACCAAAGGCTGCTGGCTCCACGGCTCCAGTACGTCGCAGCAGTCTCCACTTAGCACCCACTCAGCCTGCCTGCACCCACCCTGTCCCCTCCAGGAACCCCCAGGTACCTTCTCCCTTCACCTGGCTGCTGCAGCCACCTCCCGACTAGAAAGCATCCTCTGGGATTCACCTAAATCCCACAAAGGCTTTGGCCTCTGAGAAAATTCTGCTCCTTGGTCATCCTCCCTGCAGCCACCCAGCTGGTGCCAGGGACAGAGCTGGATGGGGAAGGCTTCACCTCAGCTGCATCCAGACCTAATTTCACAGGGAAAGAGAACAGCAGCAGGGACGGGCTGCCCAAAATGTCCAGATATAGGATGGTGGAGTCATGGAATCACAGACTGGGTTGGGTTGGAAGGGACCTTTAAAGCTCATCCATTCCCATCTCAGCTGATTTTCATGTCTCAAGAGCTCAGGCTGAGATTATCCTATGGGATGTGTCTGCAGCAGCTCAGGGAAACAAGAGGCACAGAAACCCTGGAATGCTTGGGGTGGGAAGGGACCTTTCAAGCCCACCCAGTCCAACCCCCCTGCAGCCAGCAGGGACATCCCCAAGCAGAGCAGGTTGCTCAGAGCCCCAAGCAACCTGCCCTGCAATGGTGCCAGGGAGGGGGCAGCTCCAACCTCTCTGGGCAGCCTGGGCCAGGCTCCTACCACCCTCAGTTTAAACAACACTTCTTCTTTCTATCAGATCAAAATCTCCCTCCTTCAGCTCAGCCCATCACCCTTTGTCCTGTCACAGGAGGCCCTGCCAAGAAGCTTGTCCCCAGCTCAGCTTTCTGATCACAGAATTGTCAGGGTCCTCAAGGCTCAGCCAGTTCCAAGCCCCCTGCCATGGGCAGGGACACCTCACACCACAGCAGGTTGCTCACAGCCACCTCCAGCCTGGCTGCAAACACCTCCAGGCAGGAGGCTTCCACCACCTCCCTGGGCAGCCTGGGCCAGGCTCTCACCACCCTCCTGGGGAACAACTTCTTCCTAACAGCCAATCTCAATCTCCCCACTTGTAGTTTTTTCTGCCTCCCCCAACCCCCTGACAGCCTAAAAGGTCCCTCCCCAGATTTCTTGGAGCCCCCTTCAGATCCTGGAAGGCCACAATGAGCTCTCCTCAGAGCCTTTTCCTCTCCACACTGCACAACCCCAACTCCCTCAGTCTGTCCTCACAGCAGAGCAGCTCCAGCCCTCTGCTCCTCCTCGTGGCCCTTCTCTGGACACCTTCCAGCACCTCCAGATCCTTCCTGGCACAGAGGCTCCAGAGCTGGCCCCAGAGCTGCAGCTGTGGTCTCAGCAGAGTGGAGCAGAGGGGCAGAATCCCCTCCCTGGCCCTGCTGGCCATGTTTCTCTTACTGCAGCCCAGGATGTAGCTGCCTTTCTGGGCTGCAAGTGCTGATCACCCCCTTCAAGCCCTGAAGAGCCATTCAGAGAACCATTCAGCTTGGGAAAGACCTTTCTGATGGTCAAACACAAACATCAGCCTAAATCTGCCAGGGCCAAATGCTGGGAAGGGGCAACCCAGCTGCTTCCAACCTTCCACGGGGAGACTCTGCTCTTGCCCAGCATCTTCATTCCATGGCTGCCTCCAGCCCTGTCAACCAGCCCTGCACATCGATGTGATCACAGGCACAAATGCAGCATGTTTTTTTCCTGCCCTCTGCACTCTTCATCCCAGAAGTACCCAGGGGAAGGAGCAGGGAGCACCATGGTTTGGTGCAGGATGCTCCCTACAGCTGTCTCGTTATGAGGACTGAGAGAGAAGTGCCCAGACAGGAGTTCTCTGAGTTCATCCCTGCCAGCACTGGGGACACACACACACACACACATCGAATTATTCCTGATGCTCCATCAAAGAATCCCATTTGAAAGCCATTCCTCTGCCCAGAGGTTTGGGAGAGCACTTTTAACCCCAGCCAGGCTTTTCACCTCTCAGGTGCGACCCAACAAACCAAACGCTTAAACCCCAGCAGCTCCTTCCTGGAGCCACCACTGATCCACTCCTTTCTACGACCCCGGGTGAAGGAGCATGGGGGAACGGGTCCCCCTTTTCATGGCTCAGCTTTGGGATCGAGGGAAGCCAAGCTGCGCATCTCCGGCGTCCAAGCAGAGGGCACTGCTGCCTAATGGTTTGAGCCGGAGCTCTGCTCACAGGAGCGGGGCTTAAATCCATCCCGAAGTCCTTCCAGCGCCGGAAACGTCGCCTGCCAGCAGGTGCTGCTGGAGCAGCAGCTGAGAAACCTTCTCTCCATCGAATTCCTTGCAACAGGTCCCCAGAAATCTGGGAATAATAGAGAAAACAAAACAAGGTCATAGAATCACTGAATTGTCAGGGTTGGAAGGGACCTCAAGGCTCAGCCAGTTCCAAGCCCCCTGCCATGGCCAGGGACACCTCACACCACAGCAGGTTGCTCACAGCCACATCCAGCCTGGCTGCAAACACCTCCAGGCAGGAGGCTTCCACCACCTCCCTGGGCAACCTGTGCCAGGCTCTCACCACCCTCATGGGGAACAACTTCTTCCTCACATCCAAGCTGAATCTCCCCACTTCTAGTTTTGCTCCATCCCTCCCAGTCCTATCCCTCCCTGACACCCTCCAAAGTCCCTCACCAGCTTTCCTGCAGCCCTCTTCAGATCCTGGAAGGCCACAATGAGGTCTCCTCAGAGCCTTCTCCTCTCTAGACTGAACATTCCCAACTCTCTCAGTCTGTCTCCATAGCAGAGCAGCTCCAGCCCTCTGCTCACCCTTGTGGCCCTTCTCTGGGCACCTTCCAGATCCTTCCTGTAACAGAGGCTCCAGAACTCACAAGCTCCTTCGAGATGTCTCTACACATGCTCTGTGCTCACAGCCCCCTCCTGCATCCACCATCATTCCCATCACATTCCCATTATTCCCAGGAGTTAATATTCCCATTATTCCCTAACACTCAGCACTTTAAACCCCCAAAACCTCCTGGGAGGGCAAGGAGTGCCTTGCAATGCTGCCTGCCCCATCCTGCTCCCAGCAGGCAGAGTCAGGTTTCCAGGGCCTCGGATGCTCCTCCGCCATCGCAGCAGGATTCTGATGCATCCCAGTGATAACTGCCAGAAATTGGATACTTTGGGAGCTGTGTTGCAGCCACAGAAATCCCCCTGCCC
Organism: Melanerpes formicivorus; assembly: GCF_026170545.1. Classification (NCBI taxonomy): domain Eukaryota; kingdom Metazoa; phylum Chordata; class Aves; order Piciformes; family Picidae; genus Melanerpes; species Melanerpes formicivorus. The sequence continues at coordinate 3,576,669 of NW_027142386.1, read as the reverse complement.
AAACATCTGATGGTGGCCAGAAGCAGCTTTCTCCTGGTTTCATCTAACCTAGTTAACAAGAGGAGTAATGCCCCCAGGGCCTTGTAACCAAATTAACTTGCTGGTCCAAAAGAAGCTGATGATTTATCATCACTTCTGAGAGACCCTCTTAGTCTTCTCCCCAGGAATCCCCCAGTGGCCTCCTCTTGCCAAAATGCAACAGCCAAGAGCCACAAACCATCCCCAGCGCCATGAAGAGGGTCTGAGCCCTCATGGGTGTCGATGTTCAGGCACTAGGAAAGCTTCTGGAAATAGGTCAGGGAGCTGGGCTGGGGCTGGGGCTGGCTTGATGGCAGCTTTTGGGAGGGGAGAGCCTGCAGAGATGATTTACAAGCCTCAGGCAAGCCTTTGGAGGCTGGGCTCCACTGCTCTGCCATCAGGAAAGGGCTGGATGTGACCCGTGGGGACACACAGAGTGGGATGGAGAGCAGCCAGCACAGCCCCACAGCCATGGTGAGCACTAATCCTGCCCCGCTGCCAGCTGCCTGCTCTGAAGTTCCATTTGCCTTCCCTTTTACCCAACGTGACCCATCCAGTGCCTCCTCTCTCCACAGGTCCTGAGAGCCACACTCCAGGCTGTCCATTAATCTCAGCCACACCGAGTCATTAGGGGCAGAGGCAGCTCCTTCCCCCAATTCCTTCCTGCTCCTCTCCATCCCAGCCAAGCATTTCACCTCGGCGCCGGCTGCCTCCCTCCCTCCCTCCGCCACCAGCCAAGGTGTAAGGTTACTCTGTTTGCTCTGCTTTCTGCCGTGTCCAGCCCCAAACAAGCCATTTAGACATGGCAATGAATTCAGCCAGGGACTGGGAGAGGGCTTTGGGAATAGGGAACAACCCTGGAGGGGCTGGCAGGAGCTAACCGTGTCCATGTGGATCATGGTGAGGGGCTGCAATGAGCCCGCGATGGGCAGGAAGCTCCAGGTGAAGGAGCCTGTGCTGGTTTAGGTGGCTGCAGTGTCTCTCCTGGATTGGAAGAGAGATGTTGGGGTCTGAGCAGCAAGTGCCCCAAACCCACAGTATAAAAACATTCACTTCCAGGTTCAGCAGGCTCCAGCTTCAGCAGGCTCCAGACTTCAGCAGGCTAAAGTCACACACTGAAAAGTTCACTCCCCTAGCAAAGGTGGAAAGAGGAGGATCAGGCCCACAACAAGGGACTATAGACCCTGAAGCCATCTCGGGGTGGGGGGAGTGAGGACTCTCTAGAAGGGCAGCACGAAAGAAATGGCCCAAGGAGGGCCTGAGCTGTGCCCGCACCAAAGGGCTTTAACAGATGCTGGAGCAGGGCTGAGCTGTGGCTCTGCAGAGGCATCACCACCCACTGAGAAACCCTTCTGGGGAGGGTCAGCTCAGTGCCTCTCCTGATGTGTTCAGCCACAATTCCCACTCTACAGGGCAAAACAAGGCACCACGTGCAGGGATGTCCCATGGCCATCAGTGCATGAAGCTAAAACACATCCTGCAAGGGCTGGGAAGTGAACCCAGCCCTCTGGGAGATGTGCTGGCAGCACTTCCCAAGCCCACCCCCCCCCCCCCTCAAGCCACTGTTATTTATTTTTCCCTCCTGTTCCAGCCCCTCACTTCCTTGCCTGCATTTGGGGAGTTTATTTATTCAGCCTCCAGTTTGGCTATTTTGGTGGTGCAGGAGATACCGACCCAACCCAGACGAAATTGAGCTCTGCTCTGTCAGGGCCATCAGCAAACACCAGCCCTGAGGCCAGCCAGGAATTTTAATTGAAAGAGCTGCTCCCTGGGCTCAGATAAGGTTCAGCATCACCCCACAGACACTATTGGGGCTCCCCCACTGCCTCCCCACTGCCCCACAGGGGCTACCCAGGGCTTAGCAGCGTGCCCCAGGAGTCCCTGGCCCCTACTCCTTGACCCAGCGAAGGGTTTGCCAGCTCAGTGCCCATCCAGCAGGGCAGCACTGGGAGGGAGGTGGGGCCCAGAGCTGCTGTCGGTGGGCAGCTCCTGCTGGCCGAGGCTCCTACAGCATCCGCCCCAGCCCTGTCCGCAGGAGCTTGGTGGTCTGTGTCCCTTATCAGCCCTTATCTCCCAAAGCCACTCGCTAATGTGACCTTAATGGAGCTGAAATCGACTTGATTTGCTTTATTGCCGCTTAGTCCAAACACCCCCTCCCACCTCTTTAACCCCCCCCCCCCCCCCCTCTTCTCGCTTCCCCCTGTTTTGGATACAGATGGGAAGGGGCCTGGAGCTGAATGGAGGGGCAGCCGTGTCCGGAATAGAGCATCCCAGCAGGGAAACCCCCACCAAAGGGGACCGACCCGCCTTCTCCTGCTGCCCCCAACCCCAGGGGACCCCCCCTGCCGAGCTCGGAGACCGGGGGTGGTGCCTGGCCCGGCGACAGCAGGAGGCTCAGAGCCGGGAGCGGGTCCCGGAGCACACAAACCCGCTGCGGGCTCCTGGCACCCCCCCAACACCCTCACCAACCCATCCCCCCAGCCCTGAAAGATGCTGCCCACCCCCTTCTCGGTGAAGGACATCCTCAAGCTGGAGCGACTGGGAGCAGCCGGGGGTCCCCACGCCGCCCCCGGCACCGCCTGTAGCCCAGGTGGGGAGATCGAACCGGCTGCGTCCCGTAAGTGCCCTGGGGGGCAGTGGGCCTGGGGGGGTGGTGGTGGTGGTGGAGAGAAGGGGTGGCTGGAGCCGTTCTCGTTCCCCCGGGATGGAAAACCGAGGGCGTAGGAGCCGCCCGTGGCATCCCTGCCCCGGCCGCCCGCGGGCCCGACGCCCGCGATGCTCCCGGCTCCAGCCGCCGCTTTCCTCCTTTTTTCCCCCCACCTTTCTTTCTCCCCACCTTTCCCCCCACTCTCACTTTTATTCCCCACCTTTTTTTCCGCCCCCTACCATCTTCTCCCATCTTCCCCCCCCTCCTTTTCCGCATTTTTTTCTCACTTGTTTCTCCACCGTTCATTTCCCTACCTTTTTCTTCCCCCTTTTTTTCCCCACCTTTCCCCTCACACCTTTCTTCCTCTCTTCCCTCCACTCCCTTTTTCCCCCCTCACCTTTCCCCCCCTCTTTTTTTCCCACCTTTTGTTTCTCCACCTTTTTCTCTTTCCCACATACACACTGTTTTTTTCCCAACCTTTTTTCTCCCACCTTCATGGTTTTTTTTCCACACCCCCCGCCCCCTTTCCCCCCACCATATCTGGTGATTTTGGGAGTGTTCGGATCATTCCCAGTCATCCCAGCAAGCCACGCTGCAGCCGCGCATCCCACCCCGTCTGTCCCCGCTGCCCTCGGGGAAACGAAACGGCCGCGGCTGGAGGTTGGATGCAGCCGTGTTGGGATTCTTTCTGCCCAAAAGCACAACTCGGCACCGTTTTCGGTGACAGACAACCCCCCCGCCCCCGGAATCGATGCTCCGTAAATTGGGGACAGGGGCAGAGGCGCTGAGGCATGACCGATCCCAGGGGCGCGGAGCCGGCGGCGGCAGCGGGGATGCGGCTGTCGAAGTGTGTGTCGGGGTGGGGGTGGTCGGATGGGACCCTTCTCCCCGCTGTCCAAATCTGACCAAGTTTTCTTCGCTCGTGTTTCCCTAACGCCGGACGAACGGGGAAACCAGTAAGTCCAGGGCATGAGCACTGGGAGTCAGTGGAACACAGAGCTAGAGAGATGGGGAAGGGTGGAAGCAGCGCGGGAAGGGTGAGAGGAGCCCGGGAACAGCTTCCTGGCCGCTTCACCCCTGCAGACAGAGCCCCGCAGCATCCCATTTCTCTACCCCCTCCCCAGAGTCCTTGGGGTACCGAAGAGCATCTCAGTCCCCCAGGACCCCCAGCTGCCCCCACTGCAGAGCAAAACGAAAGAGAAAAAAACCCAAAGCCCTCAACCTCTACTTTCACCTCCAAACCTTTCCTGCCCCATTCCCAGCTGCTTCTTTCTCCTGGGTCTGTCCAAACTCCCCCAGCTGTGGATACCCCTTCCCCATGGGAGCTGGAGGTAAACCCCACTGGAGCTTTGACTGCCACCGCTTCCATCCCTCCCGAGCAGGAGAATGGGGAAGGGGATTTGCATTTTGGGGTACGTGGATCTTGTGTACCACGCTGGGGGCTGAGGCTATCACCACCACCAGCAGAGCGGGGATCAGGAGGAAACATCATCCAAAATCCATATCATGAACTAATTCCATTCCAGACCAGGGAATTCCTTGGATTCCCATTAAACATCACAGGAAAATTCACGTGAAGTTTTCCAGCTCTCACCCTGCTCCGTTTTATAATACCACCTGGCTCCAACCTCCTTCCAGGGAGGCAGAAGCTCTTTCCTCAGCCTCCTTTCCTCCAGGCTGAACACCTCCAGGTGCCTCAGCCCCCATGGAATCACTCCTACTCCATCCCATTCCCGCTTTGACCCCTCCTTAGGAATCACATCCATGCTGGGAACAGAACCGGACTTGGGTTTCACTTCGCTTTGGGGTTTTTCTCGCGGCAGGAAAACGTTTTCTCGGCCACCCCTTGGAGGCAGAGGAGAAGCCAGCCGAGCCCTGCCACCACCACCACCCCCGGCAGCGGCAGCGGAGGAAGCCTCGGGTTTTGTTCTCGCAGGCTCAGGTGCTGGAGCTGGAGCGCCGCTTCAAGCAGCAGCGATACCTCTCAGCTCCGGAGCGGGAGCACCTGGCCAGCCTGCTCCAGCTCACTTCCACCCAGGTGAAGATCTGGTTCCAGAACCGCAGGTACAAGTGCAAGAGGCAACGGCAGGACAAATCCCTGGAGCTGGCTGCCCGCCCGCCGCCCCCGCGCAGGGTGGCGGTGCCCGTGCTGGTCAGGGACGGCAAACCCTGCCTGGGGGGCTCCCAGCCTTACCCAGCCCCGTACAGCATCACCGCCAGCCCTTACCCCTACAGCTCCTACTACGGTGCCTACAGCAGCAGCCCCTATGGCGCTGGCTATGGGGGGAGCTACGCTGGGGTGCCCCCCGGCGCCACCCCCGGCAGCCCTGCTGTGAACGTGAGCTTCGGCACAGCCGGTGGTGCCCAGCACCAGCCCACCTGCTTGCAAGCCACCGTGCAAACAGGCATCAGGGCTTGGTAGGTGGCCACGGAGAGCAGGACTGTGGCTCAGAGCAGCCTGATCTAGTGTGAGGTGTCCCTGCCCACGGCAGGGGGGTTGGAACTGGCTGAGCCTTGAGGTCCCTTCCAACAATTCTGTGATTCTGTGACTGCCTGAAAAGCACTGAAGGAAACCCCCTCCTGCTCCAGAGCCTCTTCAGGATGGGAGCCTAACCCAAAGTGTGCCTGCCACCTCGGCCAGCAGGACCTCTCCAGAGCATCCCTCCCACACCTCTGACCAAGGCAGGGCAGGAGCGAGGGGGACGCTGCCGCTCCAGCACTGTGACTTTGGGGAGCCAAGGGCTGAGGGCATTTATTTATTTGAACACAAACCTTTGGAAGCTTGGCCCTTCCCTGACCACCCACCCAAGAGGATCTGCTCCTGCAGGATGCCAAGAAGGGACAGCCTCTGCTTTTGCTCCTCAGGGCAGCTGGGAAGCAGGGGCTTGTGCACATCACTGTGCCTTCTCTTTTTTTTCTCTAAGGCCAGGATTTCATGCTTTGAGTGCCTCTGAGATCCTTTGATTCCTGGGGCTGAATATCTGCCAGCACAGCTCTTTGCTTCTGTCTTCATTCTGAGTGGTTATTATTAATTATTACTTGCAAATAAAAGCCTAATTGATGAATGTGCTCCCCAGCTCCCTCCCTGGCTGCTTTGACTTTTCCCACCCACAGCTTCCACCTGGGCATCCAAACCACAAAAACCTCCAAGCAAGCAGCCAACCCAAGCCAATCTCAATACTGATAATCAACCCAGAGAGAGAATCCCTTTTGTGGTTCCAGCTGGGGGGAGTTCCCCAGGTTTAACCTCCCCTCACCCCCCCTCCTAACTCTTGGCCCCCTCCCTAACTCTTGGCAAGCATTCCCAGCTCCCTGTTGCTTTTCCCAGCTCCCTGTTGCTCTTCCCAGCTCCCTGCTGCTCTTCCCAGCTCCCTGTTGCTGTTCCTTTACTGGGAAAACAGGTTTGCAGGTAAGAGGGTGAGGTGCAGGACCCCCAGCTCAGGATCCAGCACCACCAGGAGCTTAGCAGGGTGGAAGAGCTGGGCCTATATTTTCCCTATGCTTGTTTTGATAGGCATTGCTGAAATGCAGGAGGGCAGGATGCTGCCCTTTGGGGAGCACCACCACATCCCAAAGAGGCAGCAGGAGTCCACAGCCTCACCCCTACAGAACAAACCCAAGGAGACCTTCCCAGACTGTGTCCACTCACTGGACTGCCCACAGCTTCCCCCCCAGTGTAGGCTTTACTTGTGGTGGGGAGGGGGGAAAACCACACAAAGCTCAAATGCTGCTCTAAGAGAGACCTTTTCACTACAGTGCCAAAAGACCCTCCAGTGATGGAGCCAGGCTGCAACCTGCAGACAAATCCCAGCCCATGGGACAGGCACCATCTCCCCCCTCGCTCCCCTCCATGCCCACTCCTCCCTGTTCCTCTCCCAACAGCTTCTTATCCTCCCAGAGCTTGGCTAAAAGAGACTTGCAGGAGGCAATTAAAGCTTTTATCTCTAATCCCACTCAGCCCCATCACTCCAGTGGTCACTCACTTCCCAAATGGGACACCCCTGACGTCCAAATCAAGCCAGAAAATCCCTCTCAGGTTGATATCTTTCTCACTGCCCTGCTGCCCCAAGGCTTTGCAGCCCCACCGAGATCCTGGAAGTGACTGGGTGAGGGGAGAGTCGTGCTGGGGCTGCCCCTTCTCCTCTTCATCCATCCACACTCACTCGGGGATATCTACCCCCAAATCAGCTGAGTCTCAGGTCTCTGCCCTGCCTGTGGAGCAGCCAGGGGATCCAGCAGGGTCCCTGCACTGAGCAGTGCTGTCAGCATCAGGGAAAGCCCTGGGCCAAGATCAGCATCCCCAAGGCTGTCCTAATAACGCTGAGAGCTTCTTTTGAGGGTCAGAATCAAGCCATAGAATCAAAGAATCATTAAGACTGGGGCTCCCACTCTGGGATCCAGCAGGGTCCCTGCACTGAGCAGTGCTGCCAGCATCAAGGAAAGCCCTGGGCCAAGGTCAGCATCCCCAGGGCTGTCCTGATAAGGCTGAGAGCTCCTTTTGAGGGTCAGAATCAAGCCTTAGAATCCAACAGTCATTAAGACTGGGGGGCTCTCACTCTGTCCCAACCCCCCTGGGCAGCACAGTGGGACCCACATTAAGTGCTAGAGCAGGTGGGCAGGCAGCCCACCCAGCGTGGCCACACCAGCACCTTCCACCAGCTCCTAATCTGCTCTGCAGGAGAGATCCAGAGGTTAGGGGTCCAGTGGCTGGGGCACGGCTGCTATAATACTTTGGGGCTCCAGTTGCTTCATAAATCTTTCTAAATGTCCTTCTCCCTTTCTGTGGGTTTCAGACTAGAGGAGGACAGCGAGGTGGCGTTACTGAAGCTGCTGAAGCTTTCCAAGCAGCCAGTGTGAATGCAGAGGGGATGTTTGGAATGTAGAGGGGAACATTTTCTAAGGCAGAGGGAGTGTTTTCTAAGACAGGAGACCCAGAGGGTCAAAGAATGAGAGGAAAAGGTTAAAAAGCTGAATTTGGGGCACAACCTGCTCCGAGCTTTGGGCTGCTGTGACCAAACACCCCCCTATAAAAGCAGCCAAGTCCTCAGGGGATGTGGTTTCCTCTCGTTAAGGTTAAAAGAACCACCTAAAAAACCCACCCCACACATGCCTTGACTTCTTGGCTGAGGACGAGGGGCTGGGTTTGAGTGAGGGCTTGGGGATGGGAGGAGCTGAGGAGAGCCACCCTTAGCCCCAGCAGCAAGAGGAGTTTGGGAGTCCCAGCGCTCAGAGGGTGCTCCTCTGTAGCCACACTGCCAAGTCCTGTTCCCGAGGGGCCTGCCCCACCAGATTGCTTTGCCTTGCCATGGGGCAAGGTGATTTTTTCATCATGTCCTGATCACATCTGGGGGGGTTGTGGTTGTTTGTGTGGCGAGCTGGGAGCTCTGTTTTCCAAACAGAAACCCTAGAAGGGCAGCTACAAATCAAACAGATCCTCACTGAAGAGAAACCTGTCCTAGCAGAGAGCTTGGCTCAGGGCTCCTCTTGGACTCAGGAAGGGGAGCTGTTTTATGCCCCTTGCTTTTGCTCCTTGCAGGGTGGGCTCTGAGGGAACTGAGGCTGTCCCATCCCACAGCTGATTGAGGAATCAGTCTGAGGTTTAGGCTGAAATATTCAGGTGAAGCCTCTGCCCCTTTCTGTGCAAGCATTCACCTCTGGAGCAGCTTTCTCCCCCTCCCCGTGGTAGCTCAGCTTTCCTTTTAAACCTCTCAGCACAGCTGCTGGAAATCTTTTGACATTTGTCCCCTTTTCCCAGCAAACTGAAAGTGCCTCCAGGTGGGAAGTCTGGAAGAAACCCCTCAAAATAAAGCAAGTAGCCCAAATCCTTCTATTTTCTTCACTTTTCCCCTCTGAAAACAGCATTCTCCCCCCAGAAACACCCCTCTAGGAATTAGCCCTGGGTACAATTGATTTCCACAACCAGGAGCAAGCAGAGTCCCAGCTCACTGGGGCTGGGGCAGGGGGACACAGAAGTTGTCCCCTTGCAGAGCATCCTTCCAAGGCAATGCTGCTGCTCCCCCCTCCTCTCCCCAAACCCTCCACCCTGAGGGGGTTTTGATGCCCCCCAAAAGGCTGAACTCTCTTAGGCAGCTTTCTCCTCATCTCCAAAGCTCAGGAGGTGACTTAGCAGCAAGGGAGCAACAAGAGGGCAAAGAGGGAGGCTGGGGTTTGGCTGTGACCCCAAGGAGCCGTGGGGAAGAGCATCCTGAGTGAGTGGGAGAGAACCAAGCAGGCAGAAAACCCCACGGGAGCCAAGACACAACCGAAGGGCGTAGACTCCTGCCAGGGATCTCCAATCAGGCCCGGGAGGCTTGGCTGGCTGCCCTATAAGTGCAGAGCCAGGAGGCTGGGAAGCCAGCGTGCCTCCGGGCAGGGCGAGGAAGAGGAGGATGAGCGCCGGGGTGCTCCCCGTGAGGCGGCAGACAGCACCCAGCAGCACCCCAGAGGGCATGAGCCAGACCCCAATGGCAGCCCAGAAGACCCTGCCTGTCTCCTCCAGGCCCCGGACGTCCTTCCTTATCCAAGATATCCTCTGGGGTGGAGTGCGGCCAGAGCGCGGCAAGAGCGGGGGCTTTGGCAGCCCGACGGACACGGAGGCGACCGCGGTGGAGGGCAGCGAGGACCCAGGAGCTGCCCCAGGGCATCCCCCCAGGAGCACTCATCCCCCAGGAGCACCCCAAGATCGAGGAACACCCCACACGGAGGATGCAGGTAAGGGAGTGGAAGCTGCTGGCCGGGGCAGGGATCAGCGAGGGATGTGTTTGGGGGAGCCAAGGTCCAGACCTGGCTGCCTTGAGCACCCTGGGGCCAAATGATCCCGGGTTAAATGCCAGGGAATATCTCTGCCCATGCAGTAGGACAGCAAGGGAAAGAGCAGCTGCCTGCAAACCTTCCACCAGGAGCTTCAAATAATCCAGAGGGCTGAACCTGCCTAAATCACCATTTAACCCCCACCCCCCCCCCAGTCGATGGCTTTCTGTGATATCCTGGGAAATAAAGTTCTCCTCCGAGCAGAAAAGGTCCCCAGCAAGGACACCTTTGGGTGCCAGCTCAGAGAGGCAGCTTGTGCCCACCCTGTGTGCTGTGCCAAGCCCCTCGCTGCCCCCAACCTGGGGATATTTAGGAAGACCCTGGGTTGAATTTGTGCTGTGGGCAGCAGGGCTCAGCACCTCCAGCCTGCTCAGCACCACTTTCATGGGGTGCTCCTGCCTGTCCCACTGTGCTGTGCTAGCACCGATCCTGCTCCTCTGGCCCCAGCACCCCATCACTAAATACACTGCAGGCAACACCTGCAGGAGCGGGACACCAAAGAAACCAAGCCCAAAGTCATTTGGCTGACCAAAGCCTCTTGCTTTGGGGCTGAAGGAGGGTGCTCAGCCCTTCCCATGCCCAAACTGTCCTGGGCTGAGCTGCAACAGCCAAAAAAGCAATTTTCAAGTCTCCAGTGGCTGGCTCTTGCTCGCTGGGAGGGCCTTTGCCAGGGGAATTTTGGCTTTGGGTCTCAATTCTATTAAAAGAAGCTCCTACATAAAAGCAAGTTGAGGAGCAGCCATCAGGCTGCTGATCATCAAAATCATTTCAAGCTGCACCAAATCCCCCAGCAAGTGGTGAGTGTAGCTCAGCCTTGGTCCAGGGACTCTCACTGGGACACCCAGGACTTCCACAAACTGGGAACGAAGCCTCTTGTCTCTGTCTTGAGCAGGATGTCCACACCCAAAGAGAATACACTAAGGAATCACTAGCAGAGGGCAACAAATTGGCTTCTTTCCATCCTGAGCTGGGCAATGAATAGCAAAATTAAAGAGGAGGAGCTATCAGCCCAAATAAATGGACCTGAAGAAGTTTCAACACGTCCAGGTGACACTTCCCAGGGAGCTCAGCACCTTCCTGGGCTGGGGTCCAGCAGTGTGGATGGTGCCATGAGGAAAAAAAGTCAAAGGCTGAGAAATGGGAAAGTTCAGACTGGATGTCAGGGAGAAGCTCTTCCCCAGGAGGGTGGTGAGAGCCTGGCACAGGTTGCCCAGGGAGGTGGTGGAAGCCTCCTGCCTGGAGGTGTTTGGAGCCAGGCTGGATGTGGCTGTGAGCAACCTGCTGTGGTGTGAGGTGTCCCTGCCCATGGCAGGGGGGTTGGAACTGGCTGAGCCTTGAGGTCCCTTCCAGCCTTGACAGTTCTGTGGTTCCATAGCTCACAGCAGATGATCTTCTGTTGCTGCTGAGGGCTAAGGTCTCTTAGTCAAAGCAGAGTTTTAAAAAGCCCCATGGCAGGGGAATTGGAACTGGCTGATCCCTGAGGTCCCTTCCAAGCCTGATTCTGTGCTGCTTTGGAGCTGCAACTCCAGCCCGGGTCTGCAGGTTTTAAAACCTGCCCCAACATTTCATGGCATTGCCTTGGAGTCATGGGAAAAAAAACCCACCAAGAAAAAGGGAGGACTTACACCCTCCCACCCCCCCCCAGCCCTGCTCTCTAGCTGCAGCCTGCTTTACTCTGCTCTGAGTTCCCATCTCAGAGCTATTTTTCCATAGCTTGAAGCTGGTTTCCCTTGGGGAGATCAGGGGTTTTCCCCTAGGCACGGCAGAGAGGATGTTCCAAGGATGTGCCTAGTGGCAGGAATTCTGCACTAAAAGCCTCGAGAGCTCTCCTGGCCATAATGTGAGCAAGGACAGCACCACGAGGCTCCAGCAGCCCTGCAAAAATCAGCTGCTCTGTGGCAGTTTAGCCCCTTGGGTGCATGCCCTTAAGTCAACAGCTGCTGATCTCAGTCGAGAAAGTGTGAGTTAGGAAGGGAGGGGGAACCCCACAGCTCCCTTGTAGGGCTTCAAGGTGGTGTTGACTCCCTGAAGTGAAAAGGAGAGTGCTGAACACAGAGGAAGAGTGAATCAATATCATGGAAAGGGTTGGAAGGGACCTTAAAGAGCATCCAGTTGCCACCCCCCCCAGCCATGGGCAGGGACACCTCACACCAGCCCAGGGTGTTCAAGACTTCATCCAGCCTGGCTTTGAACACTTCCAGGTGTGGAGAATAATGCATGGGGATAACAGAGTGTGTGAGTAGCTGAACCTAGGTGGCTATCATGTGAATACCTATTGATATAGTATGAGTATATCTATAGAGAGAGATTGTGTGATAGCTATGGGTGGAATAAAGAATCACAGAATCAGTAAGGTTGGAAAAAGATCTCTTAAGATCAAGCCCAACCTTCTAGCCAACACCTCCATGACCACTAATGCAGAACCACAGAATCATTTTGGGGTGGAAAAGACCTTTCAGATCATTCACCCCAACCACTCCCTAACTAGACCAAGGCTGAGGCTAAACCATGGCCCACAGCACCACATTGATGTGGTTCTGAGCAACCTGCTCTGGTGTGAGGAGTCCCTGCCTGTGCCAGGGGGGTTGGAACTAGATGGATCCTTGAGGTCCCTTCCAACCCTGTCAATTCTGTGATCTCTGCAGCTCTAAAACAGCTCCAGACATGGGGATTCAACCACCCCCCTGGGCAGCCTGTTCCAGGCTTTGAGAACCCTTTCAGTGGGGAAGTTTCTTCTGGTGTCCAACCTAAACCTCCCATGGGGCAGCTTGAGGCCGTTTGCTCTTGTTGCTATCACTTGTTCCTTGAGAAAAGAGACCAACCCCCATCTGTCTCCAACCTCCTTTCAGAGAGCCAGAAGCTCTCCCCTCAGCCTCCTTTTGTTGAGGCTTAACACTTCCAGGTCCCTCAGCTGCTCCTCAGTAGTGTTCTATGAATATCTTGCTCCAGTCTCTTTTCAGAGACCCAGAAGGTCTCCAGCCAGAAGCTCTCCCCTCAGCCTCCTTTCCTCCAGGCTCAGCACTTTCCCTGGTCCCTCAGCTGCTCCTCACCACTGCACTATGACTATTTTGCTTCAGCCTCCTTTCAGAGAGCCAGATGCTCTCCCCTCAGCCTCCTTTCCTTCAGGCTCAACACTTCCAGGTCCCTCAGCTGCTCCTCACCGCTGTACCATGACTATTTTGCTCTCCGGGAAGGGGAAACCCCAAACGATCCGGGCAAATTCCAACCGGCTAAACCCTCTTTTCCCCTCCCACAGATGCCGCACCGGAGTCCCAGCCGCCCGACTGCGCCGCCCCGCCGCCGCCGCCCCTGCCATCCCCTCCCGGCCCCCAGCGTCCCCCCAGGCAGCCCAAGCGCTCCCGAGCCGCCTTCTCCCACAGCCAGGTGATCGAACTGGAGAGGAAATTCAGCCACCAGAAATACCTCTCGGCCCCCGAGCGAGCCCACCTGGCCAAGAACCTGCAGCTCACCGAGACCCAGGTGAAAATCTGGTTCCAAAACAGGAGGTACAAGACCAAAAGGAAACAGGTGGCCTCGGAACTCAGCAGACTGGACCCGGGGCTGGCCGGGCAGAAGGCAGCGGAGCTGCCAGGAGCATCCCTGCTGGCTCTGCGGGGGGGTTGGCAGTACCTGCCCTGCCTCTACTACTTGAACGGCTGGAGCGCCTCGTGGTGGTGATGGCTTTTGCGGGGGGCTGCTTTTGCTTGGGGGGGTTTTGGCCTTTGTTTTATTTGGGTTTGGGGTGTTTTTTTTTCCTAAGCAAAGCGTGGATATTATTTTTCTCTTTCGAAGGCGTAGTTTTGTCATGCCGAGTGGCAATTTGTAGTGCTAATTAGGAGAGGGAGAGGTCCCCGCCCGGCGGTGGGAGCAGCACCTTCCGCCCGCTGCCCCAACCTCTCCTCGCCGACAGTTGAAAGAGCAGAACAATAAAATCCCCCTCCAAACCCCTCCAACGCTTTATTAGAATAGAATAAACTTTATTAGAATAAACCAAACCAGGTTGGAAGAGACCTTCAAGATCATCGTGTCCAACCCATCAACCAATCCAACCCACCCAAACAGCTGACCCATGGCACCAAGCACCCCAGCAAGTCTCCTTCTGAACACAAAAAGCTATCGTAGCCGGACGTGCCTGGAAACCGACTGATTTGACCGCTCTGGGGCTGGAAAACACGTTGCAGCTTCCTTCACAGAAGCCTGGAACGGGTTGGGAAGGGTCTTACAGATCAGCCGGTTCCAAGCCCCCTGCCACCGGCAGGGGCACCCAGGCCGGGCTGCTCAAAGCCCTGCCCTGCCCAGCCTGAACGTGAACACTGTCAGGGATGAAGCAACACTTAAAGGGATATGGCATCCATCCCCCCCTCCACCTGCATCTCCCTTGCCTCCCCCCCCCCCCCCCCCCCCCCCGCATCTCCCTTGCCTCCCCCCACCTGCATCTCCCTTGTGTGTCGTCCCCCTCCCCCCCCTCCTTCCTTAGACCTTTCCCCTATTATTTTACCCTTCTCGTGGGGGAAGCTGGGGTCAGAAAGGAAAGATCCAGCCCTGGAGAGAGCAATTCCAGCCCCGAGGACAGCGATTGCCTCTCTCTACCTCTCCTAAATCACCTATGCCTCCTCCCACCCTACCCCGTCCGCCCCCCTCCCTAAAGCCTTTCCCCTTGCTGAGATCCAGCAGGAAAAGAGCAACTTTCTGCTCCCAGGCAGCCAGTTCCAGGCTTTCCGAAGCCTTTCAGTGGGGAAGTTTCTCCTAAGCCCAGCTCAGCCAGCAGCTGATGAATCATCTCCAAATGAGGCTTAAACTAAAAATCACATTAAGGAGAGGAAACAATCAAGCTCGTTGGCATTGTGACCATTGGTGCCTCCAGCCCTAGCGGCCCCAGAGGAGGGTTTTAGAGCCCCTTCAAGATCTCAGCCTGCTGCCAGGCAGCCTCTATTCAGGGCTGAGGGAGGGTGGGAGGTGGTGGGGGGTGGGAATCGAAGCCCTTTTTGCCACAAGCACCAACAACCTGAAGTGCCTGGGGGAGCTGGCATGGGGGGAAAGGAGGCTGGGACCAGGGGGAAGGTGGCTGGGACCAGGGGGAAGGAGGCTGGGACAGGGGGGAAGGAGGCTGGGACCAGGGGGAAGGTGGTTGAGACAGGGGAAGAAGGCTGGGACTAGGGGGAAGGCAGATGGGACAGGGGGGAAGGTGGCTGAGACCAGGGGGAAGGAGGCTGGGACGGGGGGGAGGAAGCTGGGACCGGGGGAAGGTGGCTGAGACAGGGGGGAAGGAGCCTGGGCCATGGGGGAAGGTAGATGGGACAGGGGGGAAGGTGGTTGAGACCAGGGGGAAGGAGGCTGGGACATGGGGGGAAGGCAGATGGGACAGGGGGAAAGGTGGCTGAGACAGGGGAAGGAGGCTGGGACTGGGGGGAAGGCAGATGGGACAGGGGGGAAGGTGGTTGAGACAGGGGAAGGAGGCTGGGACTGGGGGGAAGGTAGATGGGACAGGGGGGAAGGTGGCTGAGACAGGGGAAGGAGGCTGGGACTGGGGGGAAGGCAGATGGGACAGGGGGAAAGGTGGCTGAGACAGGGGAAGGAGGCTGGGACTGGGGGGAAGGCAGATGGGACAGGGGGGGAAGGTGGCTGAGACCAGGGGGAAGGAGGCTGGGACCAGCTGGCTGCCCCGGCTGGGCTGGAGCTGTGCCAGCTTTGCCCCCACCCAAACCCCTCCCTCTGCCCTTCCACAGCCCAGATGCCAAGCCAGCAAGCCTGGGGAACAGGGACAATAGCTCACTGACAGATGAGTTTTGCATATCCGGGTGTGAGGCTGCTGGAACCTTCCCATCCTGAGCTCTTTACAGCAGCTCCAAGAGCTCAGCTTGCCCAGCACCTTCCAAAGCACCAAGCTCCCAGTTTGCCCCTGGAGCCAGCCCCACTCCCAGCAGGGAGGCATCAGGGATCTCCTCTCCAGCACTAATATGTTTTGTAGTGAGATAAATATCTCCACCAGCAGAAGGGCAAAGAGTTGGTGTTTGGTTTGGGGCTTTTTTGGGGTGACTAATCATAACTCCAAACTTCAGAGCCACTGAGGATCCACCTGGAGCTGTTCCTGGGTGGCCTGCCCTGGGTGACCCTGCTCTGGCAAGGGGGGGGGTTGGACTCTGGATGATGTCTGGAGGTTCCTTCCAACTCCCAGCACAGGAGAAAATGTGGATCTAAAGGAGATTCCCAAGAGAGAAAAGATGGAATCACAGAAGGGTCTGGGTGGGAAGGGACCTCCAAAGCTCAGCCAGTCTGACCCCCCTGCAGCCAGCAGGGACATGCCCAACTAGATCAGGTTGCCCAGGGCCTCCTTGAGTCTTACCTTGAATATCTCCAGGCATGAGGCTTCCACCATCTCCCTGGGCAACCTGTTGCAGTGTTCCACCACCCTCATGGTGCAGAACTTCTTCCTCACATCCAATCTCAATCCCAATCTGCTCTAGTTTGAAGCCATTGCCCCTGGTCCTGTCCCTGCAGGCCATTGCAAACAGTCTCTCTCCAGCCCTCCTGGAGCCCATTCAGGTACTGGAAGATTGCTATTAGGTCTCCCTGGAGCCCTCTCTTCTCCAGGCTGAATGCCCCCAGCTCCCTCAGCCTGTCCTCACAGCAGAGCTGCTCCAACCCCCTGAGCATTTCTGTGCCCCTCCTCTGGACCCTCTCCAGCAGCTCCATGTCCTTCCTGGGATGTGCCTTTGGGGTTCAGAGTCACAGATTGCATCAGCTTGGGAGAGGTGACCTGGATAAAATAGCTAAGGACCATTCCCAGATGGCATCAGGATGGAAGGGACCCTCAAGGATCATCTTGTCCAAACCCCCTGCAACTATCAAGGACCTCTCCAACTAGATCAGGCTGCCCAGGGTCACATCAAGCCTGATCCTGAGTGTCTCCAGGGATGAGGCTTCCACCACCTCCCTGAGCAACCTGTTCCAGTGTTCCCCCAGCAGCACCAACTGCTTTTTCTCAGCTGGCTCTGCTGGATCCAATTTAACCTTCTGAAAAAAAGTGAGTTCAGAACCATAGAGTCCCAGCATGGTAGGGCTTGGAAGGGACCTCTGGAGATCCTCCAGCCCAAGCTCCCTGCTCAAGCAGGGGCACCTGGGTCAGGTTTTCCAGGCTCACAACATCCAGGTGGGTTTGAGGCTGCTTCTTACAAGGAGGTTTTTCTCCCTGGGGACCTCCAGAAATGGTCCTGGGGTTGTGGAAGAGAACTAAAAGGTTGAAGGTTGGACTTGATGATCTGAGAGGTCTCTTCCAACTCAGACAATTCCATGAAACATCACAGAGGTCTCAAACCTCTCTCCTGCAGCTGGGGAATCCAGGCAAGCAAATCACAGAATGGCTTTGGCTGGGAAGGTCTTTCAAGATCATTGAGCCCAACCATCCTCTGCCTCTCCCAAGTCTGATGCTCAGCACTGGTCAGGCCACACCTGGAGTCCTGTGTCCAGTTCTGGGCTCCTCAGTTCAAGAAGGACATTGAGAGACTTGAAGGTGTCCAGAGAAGGGCAACAAAGCTGGGGAGGGGTCTGGAGCACAGCCCTGTGAGGAGAGGCTGAGGGAGCTGGGGTTGCTTAGCCTGGAGAAGAGGAGGCTCAGGGGAGACCTTCTTGCTCTCTCCAACTCCCTGAAGGGAGGTTGTAGCCAGGTGGGAGTTGGTCTCTTCTCCCAGGCAGCCAGCACCAGAACAAAAGGACAGAGTCTCAAGCTGTGCCAGGGGAGGTTTAGGCTGGATGTTAGGGAGAAATTCTTCATAGAGAGAGTGATTGGCCACTGGGATGTGCTGCCCAGGGAGGTGATGGAGTCACCATCACTGGAGGTGTTTAGGAGGAGACTGGATGGGGTGCTTGGTGCCATGGTTGAGTTGATCAGACGGTGTTGGGTGATAGGTTGGACTGGATGATCTCAAAGGTCTCTTCCAACCTGCTCTGCTCTATTCTATTCTATTCTATTCTATTCTATTCTATTCTATTCTATTCTATTCTATTCTATTCTATTCTATTCTATTCTATTCTATTCTATTCTATTCCATTCCATTCCATTCCATTCCATTCCATTCCATTCCATTCCATTCCATTCCCCTCAGCACCACATCTCTGCAAGGCTTACAGAGCTGCTCAGATCTGTCCCTTGTAAGCAGATTACTTGCAAACTGCTCTTTTGCTCTGCCAGCAGCTCCAGATCTTGCAAGCACACAGCCCCAGAGAGCCTTTGGCTGCTGGGGGGGAGGGGGGATGTGGATGAGGGGGAAGGGAGGGCAGGGAGAGGAGAACACAAAGCTGAGCCCCTTTGTGGTGAATGCCTCCTTGTTCTTCCTATCAAAGCTGCTTGGAGGACAACCAGTTGCTTTCTAACTGCCTGAAAGTAACTCTTAATATCTGAGATAACAATTTCCTGCTCTGGGATGCTGAGCAGCCCCCTCCAGCCTGTTCCCTCCCAGCTGCAGCTTGGGTGGAGGCAGCTCCCCTGCACCACTGCCCTGCCTGGAGAGCAGGGGGGACAGGGGGAACCCAAGCAAAGGAGGCTGAGGGGAGACCTCACTACTGTCTCCAGCTCCCTGAAAGGAGGCTGCAGCCAGGTGGGGGTTGATCTTTTCCCACATGCAAGGTGGGGTTGGTCTCTTCTCCCTGCTGTCAAGCGATGGGACAAGAAGAAATGGCCTCAAGTTGCCCCAGGGGAGGTTTAGGTTGGACACAAGGAGCAACTCCTTTCCTGCAAGAGCGGTCAGCCACTGGCACAGGCTGCCCAGGGAGGTGGTGGAGTCCCCATCCCTGCAGGGGATCAAAAAACCTGTGGGCATGGCACTGTGGGCTGTGGTTTAGGGGCTGTGGTGGTGCTGGGCTGATGGTTGGAGTGGGTGATCTCAGAGAGCTTTTCCCACTGTGATCACTTCCCTGATTTTGGGATTCTGTGCTTCAAACCCAGCCCTGAGCTCACCCACTCTGCACTTTTGTTTATCCCCTGCTTGGGAACCCAACAGAAAGCCCTTCTGGCCTCAAAGCTGAGCCCCTCTAGGCCATGCATCCCCCCCCATTCCCCTATCCCCCCAACCCCCTGAGGGCAGGAGGTGCTGCTGGAATCCCCTGGGCTCACCCAGCTCCTTGGGATGCTGCTCAAAGCAGCACAGAGACACAACATTTGCACTAAGCAGGGCTGGAGCAGCAGCTCTGCCCAGCCCTGGGCAGGGGTCACTCTGTGTCCTCCACACAGACAGCAGGGGTGGGTTGAAGGTTGGGTTAGAAGTTCTTGGAGGTCTCTTCCAGCCAAAGATATTCTGTGCCTCTGGGAGAGTGGGAAGGACTGGGCTGGGCTGGGGGGGGAACTCAGGTCTAACCCCAAATTAGACATCAACTGAGCTTCTTGGCTGCTGCTTTGGTGTCACAGCTGCTTTATTTCCCCCTCCCCCTCCCCTTTCCCACCCTGCTGATGGTTTGCAACCTGAAATATCCTTCTGGTCTCTTCCACACCCAGCTGCTTGCCCTGAACTTTGCTGCCACAAAGCAAACCCAGTGCAAGTACTTGATCTTTTTGCACATTCTTTGGGGGGTGTTTGGGGGGGATATTATTTAACCTGGGAACAGTCAGCAAGGCTTCACCAAGGGCAAATCCTGCCTGACAAACCTGGTCTCCAAGCTGGTGACACATGGGTGTGATGGGTGACCACTGCATGGATACAGAAGTGGCTTGATGGCTGCACCCAAAGAGTGGCTGCCCATGAATCCATGTCCCAGTGGAGGCCAGGGACAAGCAGAGTTCCTCAGGGATCAGTCCTGGGCCCAGGCTTGTTCAACATCTCTGTGGGTGCCATGGACAGTGGCATTGAGTGCACCCTCAGCAGGTTTGCTGATGACACCAAGCTGTGTGGTGCAGCAGACACACTGGAGGGAAGGGATCCATCCAGAGGGACCTGGACAGGCTGGAGAGGTGGGCACAAGCCAACCTCAGGAGGTTCAACAAGACCAAGGGCAGGGTCCTGCAGCTGGGTCGAGGCAACCCCAGGCACAAATCCAGGCTGGGCAGGGACTGGCTGGAAAGCAGCCCTGAGGAGAGAGACTTGGGGGTGCTGGGGGAGGAGAAGCTCACCAGGAGCTCTCAGTGTGCACTTGCAGCCCAGAGAGCCAAGCAGAGCCTGGGCTGCATCAGGAGAAGTGTGGCCAGCAGGGCAAGGGAGGTGATTCTCCCCATCTAGTCAGCCCTGCTGAGACCCCACCTGGAGTCCTGCCTCCAGTTCTGGAGCCCCTATGACAAGAGGGATCTGGAGGTGCTGGAAGGTGTCCAGAGAAGGGCCACAAGGATGAGCAGAGGGCTGGAGCTGCTCTGCTGTGAGGACAGACTGAAGGAGTTGGGGCTGTTCAGTCTGCAGAAGAGAAGGCTCCGAGGTGACCTCATTGTGGCCTTCCAGGATCTGAAGGGGGCTACAGGAAGGCAGGGGAGGGACTGCTCAGGATCTCAGGGAGTGATAGGACTAGGGGGAATGGGATGAAGCTGGAGGTGGGGAGATTCAGGCTGGAGGTGAGGAGGAAGTTCTTCCCCATGGGAGTGGTGAAGCCCTGGAATGGGTTGTCCAGGGAGGTGGTTGAGGCCCCAGCCCTGGAGGTGTTTAAGCCCAGGCTGGATGAGGCTCTGGCCAGGCTGATCTAGTGTGGGGTGTCCCTGCCCATGGCAGGGGGGTTGGAACTGGATGATCCTTGGGGTCCCTTCCAACCCTGACTGATACTACCATGATACTATCATCTGCCATGCATTGTCCTCTGGAAAATGAAGAGCACAGAGGCTTTAGCACCAACAAGCTGCCTCTGTGGCTTTCTTAGCCCTGGGTTTGGATTTTCCTTCAGTCCTCCTTTCTGCCACCAAGTGACCCCAAGTGTTCCTCTAGCAGCAGCAGCAGCTTCCCACATCAGCAGCTGCTGCAGATGTTGGGCTCCAGGGAGCTGTCACAGCCCCTAGCAGCTCCTGAGGGCTCTGCAGGTGGTGAATCAACATTCAGCACTTGCTTCTAGGTGCTCAGCACCCAGTGCTGCTCCCCCCACTCATCCAGCCCGGGATGGAGTCCCACTGAGCAGCCTCTAGTCCCATTTACTGCCCAAGCACCAAGCAGCTGACTCTAGCCCAAAGTAAGAGTTTCTAGAGGGAAGTATTGTCTGGGTCCCCCCCAAAGTGCAGTCCCTCCACTTCAGCACAATCCCAGTGGCCTCCAAACTTGCACTGGGTCCCAGCTGATATTTCACAGCATCACAGAATTGTCAGGGTTGGAAGGGATCTCAAGGCTCAGCCAGTTCCAACCCCCCTGCCATGGGCATGGACACCTCACACCACAGCAGGTTGCTCACAGCCACCTCCAGCCTGGCTGCAAACACCTCCAGGCAGGAGGCTTCCACCACCTCCCTGGGCAACCTGTGCCAGGCTCTCACCACCCTCCTGGGGAACAACTTCTTCCTCACATCCAGTCTGAATCTCCTCACTTCTAGTTTTGCTCCATCCCCCCCCAGTCCCACTTAAACCCAATCCCAGTGGCCTCCAGAGTTGCACTGGGTCCCAGCTGATATTTCTGCCTGTGCTTTCCAGCCCTGCAGCACATCAGCACAGCCAGGGGCAGTGCTGGGCTCCACAGCACCCTAAGAAGATGAATTCTTCCTGGGAGCTGCCTGGTGAACACATCCTCCCTCAGAGGGAGGTGGAGAGGGACTGACCTTGGGTCCCAGCCTGGCCATCCACACACTCCCTCACCTCTGCTGTTGGCAGGAGTCACTGCTGCCCAGTGGAAAGGGAGCTGAAGCAACCACTGCTCCCAGTTTGGTAGCTTTAAAATCAGATGACTAAAGAAACCCTCTAAAAATCAAAGCCAAATGAGGTCCTAGGGGAGCTCCTAGTGCCTTAGATTGTGGGCTCCCCACTTCCAGAAGAAAAAGGAACTACTGGAGAGAGCCCAGTGGAGAGCCAGGAGGATGCTGATGACAAAAATGCTAAAGATGCTTAAAAAATGGGAGCAGCTCTGGGAGGAGCAAAGGCTGAGGGCCCTGGGGCTGCTGAGCCTACAGAAGAGCAGCCCCAGAGGGGAGCTGAGCAATGCTCAGCAAGAGCTAAAGGAGCTGTGGGGGGCAAGAGGCTGGGGCCAGGCTCTGCTGAGTGGTGCCCAGGGACAAGACAAGGAGCAATGGGCACAAACTGGCACCCAGGTCCTGGCACTGCCATGGGTGCTGGCTGCAGGTAGGGATGCAGGCAGCAGCTCTAGCTCCTCCACAGCCTCTTGGGTGGCTCAGCCCTGTAGTGAGGCCTCCTCTCCTCTCCTCTCCTCTCCTCTCCTCTCCTCTCCTCTCCTCTCCTCTCCTCTCCTCTCCTCTCCTCTCCTCTCCTCTCCTCTCCTCTCCTCTCCTCTCCTCTCCTCTCCTCTCCTCTCCTCTCCTCTCCTCTCCTCTCCTCTCCTCTCCTCTCCTCTCCTCTCCTCTCCTCTCCTCTCCTCTCCTCTCCTCTCCTCTCCTCTCCTCTCCTCTCCTCTCCTCTCCTCTCCTCTCCTCTCCTCTCCTCTCCTCTCCTCTCCTCTCCTCTCCTCTCCTCTCCTCTCCTCTCCTCTCCTCTCCTCTCCTCTCCTCTCCTCTCCTCTCCTCTCCTCTCCTCTCCTCTCCTCTCCTCTCCTCTCCTCTCCTCTCCTCTCCTCTCCTCTCCTCTCCTCTCCTCTCCTCTCCTCTCCTCTCCTCTCCTCTCCTCTCCTCTCCTCTCCTCTCCTCTCCTCTCCTCTCCTCTCCTCTCCTCTCCTCTCCTCTCCTCCTCCCCTTCCCGTTTCTTTATGGACAGAAAACAGACTTCCAGTTGGGTTTTCCCCTCTTTTTCCCTTCCTCCCCGAGCACAAAAGCAGGAGGGCAAGCCAAGGGCTGCCCCAGTGGGATAACCACACCACCCAAGAGCTCGTTGGGAGCATTAATCACCCCCAGGGGAAGGAGCAGGGCAGGTTTTCCGGTGCTAAACATCCCCTGACTGACACAGGACAGCCCAAAGGGAAAAAAACCCAAGACCAAATAAAACCCCAACCCATCCCATCCTGGCTGTGAGAAGTGGAGTTTGAAGCAGGCTTAAGGGAGCAGAGCTGCTGTTTGGGGGCAGCTAGGAGCGAGGCAGCATCCCCTCGCCTCTGTCGGTCAGCGCCCGCGCTCCGCCGCCAGCAGATCCAGCCACATTCAAGAGTGGCTGAGGCTGCCACAACATTTACACTGCCTTGTGCCAAAGCACTGAGATCAGGCCAGGAGAAAGGGAAAGCAGAAAAAAAAAGAGGAAAGGAGAGAAAAGGCAGAAAAGCAGCCAGGGAAGCAGAGAGGAGGAGCAGAAGCAAGGCTGCCTTGGGAGAGCGTAACTGTTGGCCAACATTTGCGTGCAACAAAACCACAGAGCTGGCAGGCAGCCTCGGGGCTGCAGCCAGGAGAAACCTTCCAGCCTGCCCTGCACCACATGTGCAAAGCAGAGCAGTGGGAAGGAGCTCGCTACAGAGAGGTGGAGAGGGGGTGGGAAAGGTCAAGGCACCCCCAAGGGCCAGCCCGCATCAGAGCTGTATTTCCACCCCCCCCCCCCCCAGGTTTGGTAGCCAAGAGGCTTGGGGGTGAGGGGGTGTGGAGGGGGGAAGTGCAGGGGGTCTCTCAGCAGAGAATCAGAGGATCAGAGAGTCAGAGAATCAGAGTCAGAGAATCAGAATCAGAGACTCAGAGAATCAAAATCAGAGAATCAGAATCAGAGAATCAGAGAATCAGAATCAGAGAATCAGAATCAGAATCAGAATCAGAGAATAAGAATCAGAGAATCAGAATCAGAGAAGCAGAATCAGAGAAGCAGAATCAGGTAATCAGAGACTCAGAGAATCAGAGACTCAGAGAATCAGAGAATCAGAATCAGATAATCAGAGGCAGAGAATCAGAATCAGGGAATTAGAATCCTAGAACCACAGAATCACAGAATGGTCTGGGTGGGAAGGGTCCTCCAAAGCTCAGCCAGTCTGACCCCCCTGCAGCCAGCAGGGACATGCCCAACTAGATCAGGTTGCCCAGGGCCTCCTTGAGTCTTACCTTGAATATCTCCAGGGATGAGGCTTCCACCACCTCCCTGGGCAACCTGTGCCAGGCTCTCACCACCCTCATGGTGCAGAACTTGTTCCTCACATCCAATCTCAATCTGCTCTGCTCTAGTTTGAAGCCATTGCCCCTGGTCCTGTCCCTGCAGCCCATTGCAAACAGTCTCTCTCCATCCCTCCTGGAGCCCATTCAGCTACTGGAAGATTGCTATTAGGTCTCCCTGGAGCCCTCTCTTCTCCAGGCTGAATGCCCCCAGCTCCCTCAGCCTGTCCTCACAGCAGAGCTGCTCCAACCCCCTGAGCATTTCTGTGCCCCTCCTCTGGACCCTCTCCAGCAGCTCCATGTCCTTCCTGGGATGTGCCTTTGGGGTTCAGAGTCACAGATTGCATCAGCCTGGGAGAGGTGACCTGGATAAAATAGCTAAGGACCATTCCCAGATGGCATCAGGATGGAAGGGACCCTCAGGGATCATCTTGTCCAAGCCCCCTGCAGCTATCAGGGACATCTCCAACTAGATCAGGCTGCCCAGGGTCACATCAAACCTGATCCTGAGTGTCTCCAGGGATGAGGCTTCCACCACCTCCCTGAGCAACCTGTTCCAGTGTTCCCCCAGCAACACCAACTGCTTTTTCTCAGCTGGCTCTGCTGGATCCAATTTAACCTTCTGAAACAAAGTGAGTGCAGAACCATAGAGTCCCAGCATGGTAGGGCTTGGAAGGGACCTCTGGAGCCTGCTCTTGAATATCTCCAGGGATGGAGCC
Organism: Melanerpes formicivorus; assembly: GCF_026170545.1. Lineage (NCBI taxonomy): Eukaryota > Metazoa > Chordata > Aves > Piciformes > Picidae > Melanerpes > Melanerpes formicivorus. The sequence goes on along the minus strand of NW_027142386.1, from coordinate 3,552,363 downwards.
TCAACCACATCCCTGGGCAAGCTGCTCCCTGGGATGTGTGGATGGTCCCCAAGGGGAGAGGCAAACTAAGCCCCAAAGCACTCTTCAAAACCCTTGAGGGCTTTAAACATTTTTACTCCTAGAATGGATTCTCTTCTCCCCCACAGAGATGCCTATCAATTTAAGAAGGACATTGAGACTCCTGAAGGTGTCCAGAGAAGGGCAACAAAGCTGGGGAGGGGTCTGGAGCACAGCCCTGTGAGGAGAGGCTGAGGGAGCTGGGGTTGCTTAGCCTGGAGAAGAGGAGGCTCAGGGGAGACCTCATTGCTCTCTACAACTCCCTGAAGGGAGGTTGTAGCCAGGTGGGGGTTGGTCTCTTCTCCCAGGTACCCAGCACCAGAACAAGAGGACACAGTCTCAAGCTGTGCTAGGGGAGGTTTAGGCTGGAGGTGAGGAGAAAGTTCTTCCCAGAGAGAGTTGTCAGCCATTGGAATGTGCTGCCCAGGGAGGTGGTGGAGTCCCCATCCCTGGAGGTCTTCAAAAAGGGCTTGGATGTGGCCCTTGGAGCCATGGTTTAGTTGATCAGATGGTGTTGGGTGCCAGGTTGGACTTGATGATCTTTGAGGTCTTTTCCAACCTTATTGACTCTATGTTTCTGTGCTTCTCCTCCTCCTAACTCAGCCAGAGCCTCGGGGGCAAGGCTGTCCTGCAGCAGAGTTGCACCTTGAGGTGCTGGAGCAGCTGATGGTCATCCTAGCAGGGGGTCAGGGAAGTCAGAGGGAGGTCAGGGAAGCCCAGGGGGAAGCCCTGTGGCAGAGTCACTGAGGCAGATCTTCACCACAATGCAGAGACCATGGGGGAAAGGAAAGGAAAAGAGGAGAGGAATAACCAAAGAAAAACCCCAGGAAAGAGAAGTATTTTGGAGGTGTGGCGAAAGAGAGCTCCAGAGCTTCGTGTTCCCATGGGAAACTCCTTCCCTGCTCCTCACAAAAAGCCAAGGCACATTCCTCCTCTGCCTTCTGCCCTGGTCTGGGCACCATTTAGGAAGAACAAGCAAAGGCAGAGCGAAATCCACAGCAAACAGCCCTGGAAGTGCTTCCAAAGCTGCCTGCTGGCAGTGATGGATGGCGGCCCACTCCCAGAAGGGAAAGTCAGGAGATAAGGGAAGCAGCTCTGCAGGAAGAGGGGTCAGGAGGGGGCAGCAAACCTGGGTGGCTTTGTGCTGAAAGGCTCCAGCCCTGGAAGAAAAAGGAAATGGGGCAAAGAAAAAGGAGTCTGGAGCCAGCTGCCAGGTGTCTCAGGCTTGCTGCTTTATCCCCCCAGCCCCAGATGGGCAAGTGGAAGGTTAGAGGGGCACTAAGTGTGGTATCCATGGTCACCTCCCCACAGCCTCACCATAGACCCCCCCCAGCAATGTCCTCCTGGGTTTGTGAGAGGCACAGAAGGGAGCTGCAGCAGCTGGGCTCTGCCTCCAGCCCTGCATGGGGGAGTTGGCTCCCAGAGCTGTCAGGGACACCAAGGCCATCAGGGAGGCTCTGGCCCTGACAGGACATTCCCAGAGGACAGCAGGGGGGGGGGAGGGGGGGAGGGGGATCCCTGCAGAGTCAGCAGGGGAGGTGTGCAGTGCTGTAGCTGTTGGCTTTGCCCAGTTCTGCTCCCACTTTGGGCTTTTCCCAGCACTAGGGATTGGGTTTCCCACCAGGCAAGGTCTCCTCAGCTCTTCTTCTCACCCAGAGCCTTTTGAGGCACAGAGATTGCCAGGAAAGAAAGGTTTTAGCCTCAGGGTGGTATAAGGTCAGGGTGAGGCCATGGCTGCCCCCATCAAGCCCTGACTGCCAAGCCTGAGCCTCTCCCAGAGAGATATTCCCAGGTTTCATCCATTTCCAGGACAATTTGATGCCACATCCCCTGTGTCCAACAGTTTGCATCGCCTGAGGCTGGATCAGGGTGGAAGATTGGGAGGGTTGGCTGGAGAGCTGCTTGGCAGAGAAGGACCTGGGGGGTGTTGGTTGACAGAGGCTGAAGATGAGCCAGGGGGTGCCCAGGTGGGCAAGAAGGGCAGCAGCAGCCTGGGCTGGAGCAGCAATGGTGTGGGCAGCAGGAGCTGGGCAGGGATTGTGCCCTTGGGCTGGGCACTGCTGAGGCCACAGCTTGAGTGCTGGGGTCAGGGTTGGGCTCCTTGCTCCATGAAGGACATTGAGGTGCTGGAGCAGGGCCAGGGAAGGGGAAGGGAGCTGGGGAAGGGTCTGGAAAACAAGAGAAGGGGCTGAGGGAGCTGGGGGTGTTCAGCCTGGAGGAAAGGAGGCTGAGAGGAGGGCTTCTGGCTCTCTACAACCCCCTGAGAGGAGGCTGGAGCCAGGTGGGGGTTGGTCTTTTCCCACACGCAACAAGTGCCAGGAGAAGAGGCAGTGGCCTCAAGTTGCCCCAAGGGGAGGTTTCAGGCTGGGTATCAGGAAAAATTGCTTCCCAGAAGGGGTTCTCAGGCCCTGGAACAGGCTGCCCAGGGAGGTGGTGGAGTCACCACCCCTGGAGGTGTTTGCAGGCTGTGTGGATGTGGTGCTGAGGGCTGTGCTCCAGTGGCAGTGTTGGCATCGTGTGCTTGGCCAAAGACAGCTTCCAGCCTCAACAGCTCTCTGATTCCAGGGCTCTCAGTGGCAACAGGGCAGAGAGGGGGGAAAAGACCCCACCCTGAAGAGCCTTTGATCCCAAGGGGGTAAAAATCAGGGATCTCAGCTCTGGGCAAAGCCTCCTGTGGTACTTTTCCACCAGGCAGGGAATGGCCCAGCCCAGGCAGCACCGCGGGGTCCTGCTCGCGCCACGCCGGAAAGCAAAGGGATTAGCTCAAGTCCCTCTGCAAACAGAGCTTGGGTGGGGGCACACAGGGCTCCTCACCACTCCCCTGAGAATAAATGACTGGGCTAACTGGGGAAAGGCAGCAGCAGAGCCCTGGAGAAGCAGTTTGTAATCTTGGAGGCACTTTCTCATGGGGGCTGGCAGCGCCCAGGCTTCTGGGGTGGTTGTTTGCAGGATTTACAGAGGACAGAGGAACCCTGAGGTCCACCCAGAAGAACTTCCTCTGCAGAAGGATGTCCCAGTGCTTGGCAAACATCAGCCCAATGGCTGTGCCAACTGGTGAGGGTGAAGCTTCCTCCCCAGCCTGGGTGTAGAGAAGAACCCAGAGGCTTCAGGAGGCTCCAGGCGTTCCCCTGGAGCATGTACAGATGTTTCCCCACCACCCCCCTCCCCCGGAGCCAGGTCTGGAGCAGGCAGGCTGTGGGCTCCCTTTGTACCAGCTAGATAATATTAATCCTTTTATTCTGGACTCTGAGAGGCTGGGAGCCCTGCCAGCACCTCGTGGGGTTGTTTGGTGCTAGGTATGGTCACGTAGGAGGCTGGGGGATGCAGGCTGCTCAGCTCCCAGGCAAGCTGCCATGATAAAGTCGAGGGTTTCCCCCCCAAATACCACTGTCTTAGCCTGGAGATCCATCCTGGTCCCCAGCAAGAAACTCTCTGCATCAGCTCTGCCATGATAAAGTTGAGGGTTTCCCCCCCAAATACCACTGTCTTAGCCTGGAGATCCATCCTGGTCCCCAGCAAGCAACTCTCTGCATCAGCTCTGTCTCCCAGAACTAGCTTCCACTCCTCAGGCTTCATCCTTCAGCCTTTGAAAAAAGAAGGGATGGACATAACCTGCAAGTCAGCACCAATCCTGCACTGATCCTGCAGCAGGTCCCCAGGAAGCCCCCAGGCATCCATTAAAAAACCACCACAGGGGCTCAGTTCACTGCTCCTCAGAACCATGAGGACAGGAGCAGGAAATGGTACCAAATTCAGGATGGTTTGGGTCATTCCCCTACCTCAGTTCAGGAGCAGGAGGCCATGGGGACCACTAAAGGCAGCAGCAAAACTTCCCAGAGCCAGGACTGCACCCCAAAGCCACAGCCTTGCCCCCATCACCAGAGGCAGCCTGGAAGCACCAAGGGTTTGCTAGGTTGGGTTTGGGTTTGGGTTTGGGTTGGGTTTTTTCATCTCAACCTGAAGGCAAATAGAGCATTTTAGGGCAAAAATCCTGGAGCAGGAGCTGGGGAGCTTTTGAGGAGGCTTTGCAAGATCTGGCTCCATGCCTAGGTACCAGAGGGTCAGCAAAGCACCAGGGCATGATGCAGATCCAGGCTAGGGGCAGAATGGGTTGAGAGCAGCCCTGAAGAAAGAGCCTTGGGGGTGCAGGGTGCTGAGCAGCTCCCCAGGAGCCAGCAGTGCCCTCCTGCAGCCCCAAGGCAGCTGTGTGCTGGGCTGCAGCCAGAGCAGGGTGGGCAGCAGGGCAGCAGAGGGGATTCTGCCCCTGGGCTCTGCTCTGCTCACACCTCACCTCCAATCCTGCCTCCAGCTCTGGGGTCCCCAGCAGGAGAAGGACACAGAGCTGTGGAGTGAGGCCAGAGGAGGCCACAAAGATGCTCCAAGGGCTGGAGCAGCTCTGCTGTGAGCACAGGCTGAGGGAGCTGGGGCTGTGCAGCCTGCAGAGGAGAAGGCTCCAGGGGGGACCTCAGAGCTGCCTGCCAGGAGCTGAAGGGATCCTGCAGGAAGGCTGCAGAGAGACTTTTGCTGAGGGTGTCTAGAGCCAGGCCAAGGGGGAATGGTTTGAAGCTGAGGCAGAGCAGGGTTAGAGTGGAGCTGAGGAAGAAGCTCTTCAGTGTGAGGGTGGTGAGAGCCTGTCCCAGGCTGCCCAGGGAGGCTGTGGCTGCCTCCTGCCTGGGGGTGTTGAAGGCCAGGCTGGATGAGACCTTGAGCAACCAAATGTAGTTGAGAGCTGTCCCTGCCCATGGCAGGGAAATAGGAGCAGATGATCTCTGAGCTCTATTCCAACCTGAGCCATCCCCTGAGTCTGTGATCATCTAATCCAGGGCCTGGAGCTCTCAGGCTGCAGAAGAGGGACTACAGAACTGATTGATTGATTGATTGATTGATTGATTTGTTTGTTTTGGTGACACCAAGACCTACTCAATGCCCACCCAGACCTTGCCACCAGCAATGGAAGCAGCACTCTGCAGCCTCCCTCCCGCTCCCAGGTCTCCCCATCCTCAGCCTCCCATCCGCTGGGTATTGCTTAACGAAGGGTCAACATTTCCACCCCTCCTTCTGAGTGGCTTGTGTGTGTGTGTGAGTGCTGGGAGTGCTGAGAGCACCTCCAACCCTCCTCATCCTCTGTTTGCACTGGTGAGAGGAGGAATTACTGCTCTATTTGTTTATCCACCACACTCTCGTTCTCCGGGAGGCTTCGCCTGCCCTGCGGAGCAGCCCCGGGGGCAGCGATCGCCGCACGCTCCTCGTGTACCACTTGCCCTAAACCATCCTGGAAAGCAAATAGCATAACAGAAAATGGAAAACAGGAGGGGATTAAGACACTTGAGGATTCGGTTCCTCAGTGGCTGGGCTGCCTCTTTGCAGAGCAACACCTAGGAGCAGGGGGTTTGGAGGGTTCAGCTTCCTCCAGGCAGTGACTTGACTGAGTTTCGCCACTCGGAGGGAAGCGCGGAAGGGTCTGGGTTGGAAAAGGACCTCCAAAGGTCATCCCTCTGCAGTAAGCAGGAGGCATCCTCACCTAGATCAGGTTCCCACAGCCCTGTTGAGCTTCAAGTTGCACCAGGGGAGGCTGAGGTTGGAGATGAGGGAAAATGTCTTTGCTGCAAGAGTGGTCAAGGAGGTTTGGAAGGCCAGGCTGGATGTGGCTGTAGGCAACCTGCTGTGATGTGAGGTGTCCCTGCCCATGGCAGGGGGGCTGGAACTGGCTGAGCCTTGAGGTCCCTTCCAACCTTGACAATTCTGTGATTCTCTGATTGGCACAGGCTGTACAGAGAGGTGGTGGAGTCCCCATCCCTGGAGGTGTTCAAGAAATCGATGATCTGGAGGAGGAGATTGAGTCCATCATCAGTAAGTTTGCAGGTGACACCAAGCTGGGAGTAGGAGTTAGAATAGAATAGAATAGAATAGAATAGAATAGAATAGAATAGAATAGAATAGACCAGGTTGGAAGAGACCTTCAAGATCATCACATCCAACCTGTCATCCAACACCACCTAATCAACTAACCCATGGCACCAAGCCCCCTGTCAAGTCTCCTCCTGAACACCTCCAGTGATGGCAAGCTCTGCAGAGGGACCTTGCCAGGCTGGACAGATGGGCAGAGTCCAAGGGCAGGAGATTGAACACATCTAAGTGCCAGGTGCTGCACTTTGGCCACAACAACCCCAGGCAGTGCTACAGGCTGGGGTCAGAGTGGCTGAGAGCAGCCAGGCAGAGAGGGACCTGGGGGTAGTGGTGGACAGCAGCTGAACAGGAGCCAGCAGTGTGCCCAGGCAGCCAAGAAGGCCAATGGCATCCTGGCCTGGGTCAGGAGCAGTGTGGCCAGCAGGAGCAGGGAAGTTACTGTGCCCTGTGCTCAGCACTGGTTAGGCCACACCTGGAGTCCTGTGTCCAGTTCTGGGCTCCTCCATTTAGGAAAGATGTTGAGATGCTGGAAGGTGTCCAGAGAAGGGCAAGGAGGCTGGGGAGGGGTCTGGAGCACAGCCCTGTGAGGAGAGGCTGAGGGAGCTGGGGTTGCTTAGCCTGCAGAAGAGCAGCCCCAGAGGGGAGCTGAGCCATGCTCAGCAAGAGCTAAAGGAGCTGTGTGGGGGCAAGTCTGGGGCTAGACTCTGCTGAGTGGTGCCCAGGGCCAGGCCAAGGGGTAATAGGCACAAACTCCCACCCAGGAGGCTTCACCTGAAGAGGAGGAGAAAGTTGTTTGTTGTGAGGGTGCTGGAGCCTGGAGCAGGCTGCCCAGAGAGGTTGTGGAGTCTCCTGGTGTGGAGAACTTCCAACCCCCCCATGGCATTGTGCTGCTGGGCAAGCTGCTGTGGGTGCCCTGCTGGAGCAGAGGTGGAGGGGGTGGGGGTATGTGCAGACTGGCAGATCTCCATCCAACCCATCCTGGGCTTCTGGGGGGAGAATCCCATCCAGCTCCTGCTCAGCCCTGCTGCTGTGCACCACACCAGGGCTGCACCTGCAGAGCCCAGGGGAGAGCACTTCAGCTGCTCTGCCAAAGGCTCCCTTCTCTCAGCACCTTCAGGCTGGTGGCTAAAGGCAAATGTTTTCACTCCCTTTGTGGGCAGACTGAGAGAGGAGGCGAAGGTGGGGCCGGAAAAACCTTTCGCTCCTCACGGGGCTGCATCTTGGCATCCAAGGTAAACAAGACAGGGTAATGAGGTTTCAAGAGGGAAAAGGTGAGAGCTGCTCTCTTCTTTTGGGGTGTGTGTGTGTGTGCCTTTATGTTCCTTGCCCCTTGGAGCAGAAACAATATTTGAAGAGCACCAAAGATAATAATCAGATGCGGTGAACAAACACAGCCCAGATCCTGGATTAATCCAAGGGCTGCAGTCAGAAATGGAAAGGTTGGGGCTGGGATGGTGCCAGGGAAGAGCACCCACGGCCCATGGAGCACCTAGGGGATGCCAGGGTGTCAGGGGTTGGAAGGGACCCAAAGAGATCACAGTATCACCAAGGCTGGAAGAGACCTCAAAGGTCATCCAGTCCAACCTGGCACCACAGACCCCATGACTAAACCATGGCACCAAGTGCCACATCCAAGCCCCTCTTGAACACCTCCAGGGATGGGCACTCCACCACCTCCCTGGGCAGCACATTCCAATGGAGAACAACTCTCTCTGGGAAGAACTTTCTCCTCACCTCCAGCCTAAACTTCCCCTGGCACAGCTTGAGACTGTGTCCTCTTGTTCTGGTGCTGGTTGCCTGGGAGAGGAGACCAACCCCCACCTGGCTCCAACCTCCCTTCAGGGAGTTGTAGAGACCAAGAAGGTCTCCCCTGAGATCACCAAGTCCAAGCCCCCTGCCAGAGCAGGAGCAGAGAATCCAGCTCAGGTCACACAGGAACGCATCCAGATGGGTCCTGAAAGTCTCCAGAGAAGGAGACTCCACAACCTCTCTGGGCAGCCTGCTCCAGGGCTCTGTGATCCTTACAGTGCAGAAGTTCCTCCTTGTGTTGAGATGGAGCCTCCTGTGCTGCAGCTTACATCCATTGCCCCTTGGCCTGTGCCAGGGTGCAGCTGAGCAGAGCCTGTCCCCTCCCTCCTGACCCCCAGCCCTCACATATTGAGAGACATTATTAAATCCCCTCTCAGCCTTCTCCTCTCCACACTAACCAACTCCAGGGCTCCCAGCCTCTCCTCCCCAGGCAGTGCTCCAGCCCCCTCATCATCCTCATAGCCCTCTGCTGGACCCTCTCCAGCAGATCCCTGTCCCTCCTGAACTGGGGAGCCTAAAACTGAATGTAGGACTCAGGATAAGATCTCACCAGGGCAGAGTAGAGTGGGAGGAGAACCTCCCTGGATCTGCTGGACACACTCTTCTTAACACACCCCAGGATCCCATTGGCCTTCTTGGCCCCCAGGGCACATTGCTGGCCTGTGGATAATGTGTTATCCACCAGCACTCCCAGGTCCCTCTCCTTTGGGGGCCTTGCACTCATTGCTGTCCCCCAACCCCTCTGCCAGATGGTCCCCCTGGATGGTAGCTCCAGGCACTGTCCCAGAACGTGGCCACTGTCAGCACCCCAGGGAGGATTCATCCCTTTGGGAGGGGAGGAAATGGCCTCAGGTTGCACCAGGGGAGGTTTAGGTTGGACAGCAGAAGAAACTTCTTCACTGAAAGGATCTTCAAGGCTTAGAACAGGCTGCCCAGGGAGGGGGTTCCAGAGAAGTGGAGTACATCCCCTATGGGGACAGGCTGGAAGAGCTGGGGCTGTTCAGCCTGGAAAAGGCACCAGGGAGAGCTCAGAGCAGTCTTCCAGTACCTGAAGGGGCTGCAGGAGGGCTGGGAGTGCCAGGACAAGAGGGAATGGACTGAAGCTTGAGGAGGGCAGATTTAGACTGGAGGTGAGGAAGACATTCTTGAGAGTGAGGATGGGGAGAGGCTGGCACAGGCTGCCCAGGGAGGCTGTGGATGTCCCCTGCCTGGAGGTGCTCAAGGCCAGGCTGGATGAGGCTCTGATCAACCTGCTCTAGGGGGAGGTGTCCCTGTACATGGGCCCATGGCAGGGGTTTGGAAGTGGCTTCCAACCCAACCCATTCTATGCATCTATGACATGGTTCAGCCCCAGCCTGGGCAGAGCTGGAGAATGATTGGACAGGAGGATCCTGAGGCTCTTTTCCACGTGAGCCTGCTGGGACCACGTCTGATGCTTAGGGTGCATCTTCCCCTCCCCAGCACACAGCCCTCAGCTCTTCCTCCATCCTTTCACCTATGCAAACTGCCAGCTGGCTATTCAATTTTTCACCAAGAGATATTAAGAGAGAGGAAAAATCTACTAATAAACAACAGCTATTAAGTATCATTAACATTAAGCTGCTGCTCAGGTGTTCTGTGGTGGTTCCTCCCCCCCTCCCCCCCACTTTGTCCTCTATATTTAGAGACCCCTGTGGGGAAGTTTATAAACCATGGACTGCACAGGAGGAGGGAAAATTCCCTCCTGTTGCTGCTACCAAGCCAAGGCTTTGAGATATCTATGAGACCCTCATCACCCTGCAGGTCTCCCCAGCAGAAGGCCCTGCAGGTTGAAGGAGTTGCCATGGCCTGCAAGTAAATAGGAGACAGCAAAAAGTAATCCCCTCCAGAGGTATTTACCCAAGCATCTGAACTGGTTCCAAAGGAGCCATTAGTGTCACTCAGAGAGTGGGGTGCCTCCCCGGGCCAAAATGCCACCCAGCCCTCAGGGAGATGGGGACAGCGCTGTCACAGCTCCTGGCAAGGGCCACACGCCCACAGGTGGCACTTCCAGCAGCTCATTCCTCCGCCCAGGGAACCCTCCTGGAAGCTGGGAGGTGATGGAGGAGCTGGGGGGATGCCCTCAGGGCTTTGCTTGAGAGAACCACAGAATCCCAGCCTAGTGGGGGGCTGGAAGGGAGCTCTGGAGAGCACCCAGTCCAACCCCCCCTGCTCCAGCAGGGCACCCACAGCAGCTTGCCCAGCAGCACAGTGCCCAGGGGGGGTTGGAAGCTCTCCACACCAGGAGTCTCCACAACCTCTCTGGGCAGCCTGCTCCAGGCCTCCAGCACCCTCACACCAAACAACTTTCTCCTCAGGGGCAAACAGAACCTCCTGGGTACCACTTTGTGCCCTCAGCCCCTTGGCCTGGCCCTGGGCACCACTCAGCAGAGTCTGGCCCCAGCCTCTTGCTCCCCACAGCTCCTTTAACTCTTGCTGAGCATTGCTCATCTCCCCTCTGGGGCTGCTCTCCTGCAGGCTCTCAGCCTCTGCTCTTCACAGAGCTGCTCCTCAGCATCCTCCCAGCCTGCCCAGGACTCTCCAGCAGTTCCCTGTCCCTCTTGAACCGGGGAGCCCAGAACCGGGCTCAACTTTCCATCCCTTTTGGGTAGCAGCAGAGTTAAGTTCCCTCAGGAGCATCTTGCTTCAGAGACACTTTTCCCTCTTCAGAGCCCTGGGGGCAGCTCAGTAGCTCTGATTAACCCCATGCTGCTCAGCCCAGCTTTATGGGCAGCACTTCCTTGCTCCCAGCCCAGTGCTCTGCAGAACCTGGACCAACACAGCTGCCTTTTCCTCTTTCCTGAAGGGGGACGGTGAGACCTCCAGCAGCTTCACCTCTTCACAGAATCACCAAGGCTGGAAGAGACCTCAGGGATCATCAAGTCCAACCTGTGACCTATCCCCTAACACCTCCTGACAGCTAAACCATGGCTCCAAGGGCCACATCCAAGCCTTCTTTGAAGACCTCCAGGGGTGGGGACTCCACCACCTCCCTGGGCAGCACGTTCCAAGGGAGAACAACTCTCAGTGAAGAACTTTCTCCTCCCCTCCAGCCTAAACTTCCCCTGGCACAGCTTGAGACTGTGTCCTCTTGTTCTGGTGCTGGGTGCCTGGGAGAAGAGACCAACCCCCACCTGGCTCCAACCTCCCTTCAGGGAGTTGGAGAGAGCAAGAAGGTCTCCCCTGAGCCTCCTCTTCTCCAGGCTAAGCAACCCCAGCTCCCTCAGCCTCTCCTCACAGGGCTGTGCTCCAGACCCCTCCCCAGCCTCATTGCCCTTCTCTGGACACCTTCAAGTCTCTCAATGTCCTTCTTGAACTGAGGAGCCCAGAACTGGACACAGGACTCCAGGTGTGGCCTAACCAGTGCTGAGCACAGGGCAGGATGAGCTCCCTGCTCCTGCTGGCCACACTGTTCCTGATGCAGGCCAGGATGCCATTGGCCTTCTTGGCCCCCTGGGCACACTGCTGGCTCATGTTCAGGCAGCTGTCAATCAGCACCCCCAGGTCCCTCTCTGCCTGGCTGCTCTCAGCCACTCTGACCCCAGCCTGTAGCTCTGCCTGGGGTTGCCGTGGCCAAAGGCCCTCTTTGCCCTTCACCCCCTGAGGGCTTTTTTCCTTTCCCCCCAGGGGTGGGGGTTGGAAGCTCCCCGTGTGGAAGCCCTCAGCCTGGGGGACTGCTGTGGGGAGCTGCGGAGCCACCTCGGGGCCAGCAGCGCTCCAGCGGCTCCTAGAGGACTGCAAGCCCAGGGTGCAGAGCTGGCAGAAACCCCTCCCAGAAGCTTTTTGTCCCCTCCTCCAGCCTGCCGAGGCAAGGCTTTCATCTGCCTCAGCCGGAGGTGCTGAGCCTGCCCGGTGTCCCTGCACCAGCAGAAGGCAGCACTCCCCCAGGGATCACCGCTCACCCCCCAGGGATCAGCGCTCCCCCCACCCAGGGATCAGCCCTCCCCCAGGCTCCTTCCTTGCCGCTCAGCCTCACCCCCCCAGCTGAGAAAAACACCCCCACCCCCCTGAAAGGACCACAACACCCCTCCCCAAAATACCAGGATACTTTATTTCCTTGAGCTCCAGTGGTACAACTGTAGCAGCATCTCACCAGGCAACTCCTGCAGTGTTAAAGACACAGTGAAGGCAACAGGAAATTTCCAAGGCAGGCCAAAACCACCAAAATCAAACAAACCCCCACCCAAACCCACCCCCCCAAAACGGCAAAGTTGCTCAAACCCCCTCCCACCCCCCTCCCCTTAAATACTCTGTGCGTTGGTTGCAGACAAAGCAGCAGGGCATGGCTCACAAACCAGCTTCAAACATGGGAGAGGGAGAGGGAGGAAGGGGAAGGCAGAGGGAGAGGGAGGAAGGGGAAGGCAGAGGGAGAGGGAGGAAGGGGAAGGCAGAGGGAGAGGGAGGAAGGGGAAGGCAGAGGGAGAGGGAGGAAGGGGAAGGCAGAGGGAGAGGGAGGAAGGGGAAGGCAGAGGGAGAGGGAGGAAGGGGAAGGCAGAGGGAGAGGGAGGAAGGGGAAGGCAGAGGGAGAGGGAGGAAGGGGAAGGCAGAGGGAGAGGGAGGAAGGGGAAGGCAGAGGGAGAGGGAGGAAGGGGAAGGCAGAGGGAGAGGGAGGAAGGGGAAGGCAGAGGGAGAGGGAGGAAGGGGAAGGCAGAGGGAGAGGGAGGAAGGGGAAGGCAGAGGGAGAGGGAGGAAGGGGAAGGCAGAGGGAGAGGGAGGAAGGGGAAGGCAGAGGGAGAGGGAGGAAGGGGAAGGCAGAGGGAGAGGGAGGAAGGGGAAGGCAGAGGGAGAGGGAGGAAGGGGAAGGCAGAGGGAGAGGGAGGAAGGGGAAGGCAGAGGGAGAGGGAGGAAGGGGAAGGCAGAGGGAGAGGGAGGAAGGGGAAGGCAGAGGGAGAGGGAGGAAGGGGAAGGCAGAGGGAGAGGGAGGAAGGGGAAGGCAGAGGGAGAGGGAGGAAGGGGAAGGCAGAGGGAGAGGGAGGAAGGGGAAGGCAGAGGGAGAGGGAGGAAGGGGAAGGCAGAGGGAGAGGGAGGAAGGGGAAGGCAGAGGGAGAGGGAGGAAGGGGAAGGCAGAGGGAGAGGGAGGAAGGGGAAGGCAGAGGGAGAGGGAGGAAGGGGAAGGCAGAGGGAGAGGGAGGAAGGGGAAGGCAGAGGGAGAGGGAGGAAGGGGAAGGCAGAGGGAGAGGGAGGAAGGGGAAGGCAGAGGGAGAGGGAGGAAGGGGAAGGCAGAGGGAGAGGGAGGAAGGGGAAGGCAGAGGGAGAGGGAGGAAGGGGAAGGCAGAGGGAGAGGGAGGAAGGGGAAGGCAGAGGGAGAGGGAGGAAGGGGAAGGCAGAGGGAGAGGGAGGAAGGGGAAGGCAGAGGGAGAGGGAGGAAGGGGAAGGCAGAGGGAGAGGGAGGAAGGGGGGAAGGGGAAGGCCTTGCACCTGGGATCCAGCATTACAGACAGCAGGAAACATTGTCAACATCTAGGAGACCTCTGCCAATTCTCTGCACCTCCCCAGCTGCAGAAGGCTTGGTCTGGGTTTATCAGACACCCCAAGGAGCTGCAGCAGCTCCTGGGTGCTCCTCAGCCACTCTCAGCTGGAAGGCAGAGCAGGTTCCCAGGGGCACCTGGTTGATAATGGCTGCTGTGCTCAGAACACCACATCTTTTATCCCCCAGCTAGGGAGCAAAACTGGGCACCACCTCCCTCCCCCATGAATGATGCTCAGGCTGGCCAAAGCCCACAGACCCTGGGGCAAGCCCAGCCTTTGTGCCCAGACCTACTCACAGGCTACTCCCAATGGGAGGTGAAGTTCACTCCCAGGAGGTGCAAGGTGAAGGCAAAACTAAAGCTAAGCAACCAGAGGAAGAGGAGGGTGGGCTGGGGACCTCTTGCTGAGTGACTCCTAGCTCCTGAAGCCACCCTGCAAAGCTGTCACCCTCCACCTCATGCTAGGTTGCCTCTTTTAGTAGTAAAGTGACCCAAAATTTCCACCTAGGTGTTCATGCCCACCTCCAGTGGAACGTGTGGGGCAGGTTGTGGTTCCTCATTAGTGACTCCCCAGCTTCTCAAGTCAACAGGAAAAGGCCTCCAAAGGCTGCCAGCCAGCCAGCTCTGAGACCCCCAGCCTGGAGGGCCTCCATGTGCAAGAGAGGTCTCCCTCCAGCTGCCCCACCAAGCCCAGGGGGCCTCAGGCTCACAGCTGTTAGGCTTTAAGGCACAAACAAGGTGCATGTGGCACAGTGACACAGCCACCTGAAGTGGCAAAAAGGCACCAAGAAGCTGCTGCCACCACCCTCAGTGCTACAGAGGTTCATCAGCACAAGGCACAACAGAGCTGCTCCTCCACTCACCTTCTCCAGGTGACAACAGCAGGAGGAGGAGGAGCTCTGCTTAGTGGCATCCCACACAACTCACCTGGCTGCTGGACCCCTCCAGGGACATGTGGCAGCCCAAAGAGTTGTCCCTCACAGACCCCAGACAAGCCACATCTCCAGTAAGGAGCTGGAGCCAGCTTGAGACATCAAGCTGCTACAGGGACAAGGTTTGCCAGCTGGGGTCCCACACATCCAGGCTCCTAAATCCTCTCATTAGCTCCTGATTCCCACCCCCCAGGGATTGGCTGAAGGAGGCATTTTGGTTTGGAAAGGCTTCTCCCAGGGGGAGCAGGGGGTGCAGCAAGGCTGGCACCCCTCCAGAGCATGCACAGCTTTGCTGGCCACCACCAAGCTCCTGCAGCAGCAAAATCAAACCCATGGCCTGAGCAACCTCTCTAGGTTGGGTTTCTGCTCCTCAAAGAGACAGAGGAGCAGTAGCTAGTTGTCCAGCATGGCTCTAGGTTGGGTTTTCTGCTCCTCAAGAGACAGAGGAGCTGCAGCTAATTGTCCAGCATGGCTCTAGGTTGGGTTTTCTGCTCCTCAAGAGACAGAGGAGCAGCAGCTAATTGTCCAGCATGGCTCTAGGTTGGGTTTCTGCCCCTCAAGAGAGAGAGGAGCAGCAGCTAATTGTCCAGCATGGCTCTAGGTTGGGTTTTCTGCTCCTCAAGAGACAGAGGAGCTGCAGCTAATTGTCCAGCATGGCTCTAGGTTGGGTTTCTGCCCCTCAAGAGAGAGAGGAGCAGCAGCTAATTGTCCAGCATGGCTCTAGGTTGGGTTTCTGCCCCTCAAGAGAGAGAGGAGCAGCAGCTAATTGTCCAGCATGGCTCTAGGTTGGGTTTTCTGCTCCTCAAGAGACAGAGGAGCTGCAGCTAATTGTCCAGCATGGCTCTAGGTTGGGTTTCTGCTGCTCAAAGAGACAGAGGAGCAGCA
Source organism: Melanerpes formicivorus (assembly GCF_026170545.1). NCBI lineage: Eukaryota > Metazoa > Chordata > Aves > Piciformes > Picidae > Melanerpes > Melanerpes formicivorus. Next base: position 3,537,287 of record NW_027142386.1, on the reverse strand, counting down.
GCTAATTGTCCAGCATGGCTCTAGGTTGGGTTTCTGCTCCTCAAGAGAGAACTAAACAGCAGCTAATTGTCCAGCATGGCTCTAGGTTGGGTTTCTGCTGCTCAAAGAGACAGAGGAGCAGCAGCTAATTGTCCAGCATGGCTCTAGGTTGGGTTTCTGCTCCTCAAGAGAGAACTAAACAGCAGCTAATTGTCCAGCATGGCTCTAGGTTGGGGTTTCTGCTCCTCAAGAGAGAACTAAACAGCAGCTAATTGTCCAGCATGGCTCTAGGTTGGGTTTCTGCTGCTCAAAGAGACAGAGGAGCAGCAGCTAATTGTCCAGCATGGCTCTAGGTTGGGTTTCTGCTCCTCAAGAGAGAACTAAACAGCAGCTAATTGTCCAGCATGGCTCTAGGTTGGGTTTCTGCTCCTCAAGAGAGAGAGGAGCAGCAGCTAATTGTCCAGCATGTCTCTAGGTTGGGTTTCTGCTCCTCAAGAGAGAACTAAACAGCAGCTAATTGTCCAGCATGGCTCTAGGTTGGGGTTTCTGCTCCTCAAGAGAGAGAGGAGCAGCAGCTAATTGTCCAGCATGGCTCTAGGTTGTGTTTTCTGCTCCTCAAGAGAGAACTAAACAGCAGCTAATTGTCCAGCATGGCTCTAGGTTGGGGTTTCTGCTCCTCAAGAAAGAGAGGAGCAGCAGCTTACTGCCAAGCATGTGCTGGGAGGTGGCCTTGGCTCTGCAAGGAAGACTTTCACTGCCTGCTGCTGGTTTGGTGCTGGCCAGGCTGTGACCCTTTGTGACCCAGGAGAGCTGAGCTGTAAACAGCAGCCCTGGGCCCTCCATGGAGCTGAGCAGCTCTGTGCAAGCCCTCTTTGATGCCACCAGCTCCTGAGGGGTGCAGAGTTGCTCCTTCAGCAGGATCAGGGCTTTGGTGACACAGAAGCACAAGCCCCTAAAGGGAGAGGGAGGCTGGGGGCTGCTCAGCTCTCCTACCCCCACACCAAAGTACCTTTGCCAAGCAAGCCCAAGAGGAACATTCTCTACAATCTCCATTTTTCAAGAGCCTCCTTGTAAAAAGGAGAACAGAGTTGAGGTGCCCTCTCCCCAGCCTCTCCTCCCCCCTCCCCAAAGTGACCAAGGATTGTGGGGGTGTGCCCTGCACTTTCCCAAAGTGGTATCCTCCCACCCCCAATTCCTTCTCCCCTCATCCCCCATCAAGTCTCCAGGGGCTACACCAAGTACCTTGCCCACCCAGAGCAGAACTCAGCTCACTCTTTGTGGGGTGGGGGTGGGGAGGGAATTGCTGTGCAATCAAAGCCAATCTGGCTATCAAAACAAAATGGTTTGGTGTCTCCCTTAACACAGGAGGGAAGAATCCAGCCCTTTCCCCCTCCTTCCCCCCCCACCCCCCAACAGCTGCAGCTCTCACAGCATCTCAATAAAAATATATATACACACACCCCCCCCCCAAAAGATCCACACCCCCCCAAGGCCTACATAGAAAAATAAAGGATAAACATTATCCATCTATTTTATACTCCTAGAAGAAAAAAAAGGTCAAGTTCTGAGGATGTTTTGCTGCTTTGATGTTAAAGAGGAAAAGCCAAACCCAACCTAAACCAACCCAACTCCCCCCATCCCCACCCCCCAGGCTAGGCTGGGGTCACCTTCTGGTGAGGAGTCAGCCCCATCATCTTCCCAGCTCCTTCAGAGCAACACAAAACCACCACCAAACCACCACCAGTCAGCAATTTCCCTGCCCCAAAATCAAGTTATTAAATAAGAGGTTAGGTGGGGTTTGGTTTTCCAGTCTTTAGAAGCTGTTTGGTTGTTGCAGCAAAGGAGGAAGGGGCCCAGGGCTGAGGATCACTTAAGGCTTCGAGAGGGAGAAGTGGATAATCAGCTGTGAGGCCAGCAACAGCCCTCACAGACCCCAGGGCTGGATTGCCCTGTGGACATCAGCTGTGAGGCCACCAGCAGTCCTCAGCAGAACCCCAGGGCTGGTTGGCTCTGTGGACATCAGCTGTGAGGCCAGCAGCAGTCCTCAGCAGAGCCCCAGGGCTGGATTGCCCTGTGGACATCAGCTGTGAGGCCACCAGCAGCCCTCAGCAGAGCCTCAAGGCTGGTTTGCCTTGTGGACATCAGCTGTGAGGCCACCAGCAGCCCTCACAGACCCCAGGGCTGGTTGGCTCTGTGGACATCAACTGTGAGGCCACCAGCAGCCCTCAGCAGAACCCCAGGGCTGGTTGGCTCTGTGGACATCAACTGTGAGGCCACCAGCAGTCCTCAGCAGAACCCCAGGGCTGGTTGGCTCTGTGGACATCAACTGTGAGGCCAGCAGCAGTCCTCAGCAGAGCCCCAGGGCTGGATTGCCCTGTGGACATCAGCTGTGAGGCCACCAGCAGCCCTCAGCAGAGCCCCAGGGCTGGTTGGCTCTGTGGACATCAGCTGTGAGGCCACCAGCAATCCTCAGCAGAGCCTCAAGGCTGGATTGCCTTGTGGACATCAGCTGTGAGGCCACCAGCAGCCCTCAGCAGAGCCTCAAGGCTGGTTGGCTCTGTGGACATCAGCTGTGAGGCCACCAGCAGCCCTCAGCAGAGCCCCAGGGCTGGTTTGCCCTGTGGACATCAGCTGTGAGGCCACCAGCAGCCCTCACAGACCCCAGGGCTGGTTGGCTCTGTGGACATCAGCTGTGAGGCCACCAGCAGCCCTCACAGACCCCAGGGCTGGTTGGCTCTGTGGACATCAGCTGTGAGGCCACCAGCAGCCCTCACAGACCCCAGGGCTGGATTGCCCTGTGGACATCAGCTGTGAGGCCACCAGCAGCCCTCAGCAGAACCCCAGGGCTGGTTGGCTCTGTGGACATCAACTGTCAGGCCACCAGCAATCTTCACAGACCCCAGGGCTGGATTGCCCTGTGGACATCAGCTGTGAGGCCACCAGCAGCCCTCAGCAGAGCCTCAAGGCTGGATTGCCCTGTGGACATCAGCTGTGAGGCCACCAGCAGCCCTCAGCAGAGCCTCAAGGCTGGATTGCCCTGTGGACATCAGCTGTGAGGCCACCAGCAGCCCTCACAGACCCCAGGGCTGGATTGCCCTGTGGACATCAACTGTGAGGCCACTAGCAGCCCTCAAACAGATCTCCAGAGCTCTTTGGCCCCGTGGACATCAGCCGTCAGGCCACCAGGAGCCCGCAAGCAGAGCTCCAGGGCTGGTTGGCTTGCAGGCACACAGGCAGATGCAGACACACACAGAGGAGGACCCCAGGGGGCTGGTGTTGACTCCTGGGGCCGAGTCCTTCACAAGGATGTTCTCCTCTCCAGCTTGTGCTTCGTGAGGAAGTACTTGAAGAACTCATAGACGGACCAGGCGATGGCCGTCGAAGGCATCTGGTAGATGACTCGAGCCTGCACCCCTCTGAAGTACCCTGGCAGCCCTCCCAGCTGGTAGACAGTCTTGAAAGCGTTCACCATGCCCGAGAGGTGGCCACTGATGTTCACAGAGCTCAGAGCCATGTTCTCCTGGGTGTTGAGCAAGGTCTTGCAGACGTCCAGGGGAGTGGTGGCGGCGGCGGCCACAGCCCCGGCGACGGCGCCGGAGACGATGTGGGACTGGGGGTTGTAGTCCCGGTGGGGGTTGATCTGCTCCTGCATGAACTCATAGGTGATGAAGTGAATGGCCTGGAAGGGGACATTCATGGTCAGCTGGGTGGTGTAGCTGCGGTAGAAGGCCCCAAAGCCTTCCGTCCTCTGCACCGTCCTCACGCAGGCCAGGACAGACTTGTAGGGGGAGTTGAACATCTGCATCCTCTGCTTCACCACTGCTCCAGGAGAGGGGCACAGCCAGCCCCAGGCAGGACACACATAGGCACACAGAAAGGCTTCTTAGCTGAGGAACATCTTGCCTGCTCACCACAGCAGCCAGACCCAACCCTGCTCCCAGACCCAAACAGCCAGACCCCAACCCTGCTCCCAGACCCAACCATCCAGACCCAACCATCCAGACCCCCAACCCTGCTCCCAGACCCAAACAGCCAGACCCCAACCCTGCTCCCAGACCCCAACCAGCCAGACCCCAACCCTGCTCCCAGACCCAAACAGCCAGACCCCAACCAGCCAGACCCCAGCCCTGCTCCCAGACCCAACCAGCCAGACCCTAACCATCCAGACCCTAACCATCCAGACCCCAACCCTGCTCCCAGACCCTAACCATCCAGACCCCAACCCTGCTCCCAGACCCAAACAGCCACACCCCAACCCTGCTCCCAGACCCAACCATCCAGACCCCAACCAGCCAGACCCCAACCCTGCTCCCAGACCCTAACCATCCAGACCCTAACCATCCAGACCCCAACCCTGCTCCCAGACCCTAACCATCCAGACCCCAACCCTGCTCCCAGACCCAAACAGCCACACCCCAACCCTGCTCCCAGACCCAACCATCCAGACCCCAACCAGCCAGACCCCAACCCTGCTCCCAGACCCAACCATCCAGACCCAACCATCCAGACCCCCAACCCTGCTCCCAGACCCAAACAGCCAGACCCCAACCCTGCTCCCAGACCCCAACCAGCCAGACCCCAACCCTGCTCCCAGACCCAAACAGCCAGACCCCAACCAGCCAGACCCCAGCCCTGCTCCCAGACCCAACCAGCCAGACCCTAACCATCCAGACCCTAACCATCCAGACCCCAACCCTGCTCCCAGACCCTAACCATCCAGACCCCAACCCTGCTCCCAGACCCAAACAGCCACACCCCAACCCTGCTCCCAGACCCTAACCATCCAGACCCCAACCCTGCTCCCAGACCCAAACAGCCACACCCCAACCCTGCTCCCAGACCCTAACCATCCAGACCCCAACCCTGCTCCCAGACCCAAACAGCCACACCCCAACCCTGCTCCCAGACCCTAACCATCCAGACCCCAACCCTGCTCCCAGACCCAAACAGCCACACCCCAACCCTGCTCCCAGACCCAAACAGCCACACCCCAACCAGCCAGACCCCAACCCTGCTCCCAGACCCCACCATCCAGACCCCAACCAGCCAGACCCCAACCCTGCTCCCAGACCCTTAAAATAGTCATAAAATGGTTTGGGTTGGAAGGGATCTCAAAGCTCAGCCAGTTCCAGCCCTGCTGCCATGGGCAGGGACACCTCCCACCAGCCCAGGCTGCTCAAGGCCTCATCCAGCCTGGCCTTGAACACCTCCAGGAAGGGGACAACCTGTTCCAGTCTCTCCCTACCCTCACTGCAAAGAATTTCTTCCTCATCTCCAGTCTCAGTCTCTCCTCTCCCAGCTCAAAGCCATTGTCTTTCATCCTGGCACTCATCCAGCCCTTGTCCACACACATCCAGCCCTTGTCAGAAGTCCCTCCCCAGCTCTCCTGGAGCCCCTTCAGGTACTGGAAGGCCATCAGAAGGTCTTCCTGGAGCCTTCTCTTCCCCAGGCTGAAGAGTCCCAACTCTCCCAGCCTGCCCCCACAGCAGAGGTGCTGCAGCCCTCTTCTGATCATCTTCCTGGCTTCCTCTGTGCTCTCCTCCAGAGTCCAACCATTAACCCAGGGCTGCACCAACCCATGGCCCTCAGCACCACATCTCCACAGCTCTGAAACCCCTCCAGGGATGGAGACTCCACCACTTCTCCAGGCAGCCTGTTCCAGGGCTGGAGCACACAAACCAGGCACTTCTGGAGTGGGGAGATCCTCATGGGCCAGGTTTTCACCACAAAGCTGTGTGCATCCAACCTTCTCCCAGCCTCCCAGTGCCTCCCAACCACCCAACACAGCAAGTGAGGGAAGCAGGTCAGAGCTCAGCCCTGCTTCAACAGCTCTCCATTTCTATGGGCTGATTCACTCCTCTCCTCAAGCTTAATTAAGGAAATTGTCTTCTAGCTAGAGGGTCATTAAGACAGACTGACAAAGACCTCAGTGGTTGGACTTAATGATCTTGAAAGGCTTTTCTAACCCAAAATGCTTCTCTGACCCTCAGGATGCAGAGCTGGTGTGCAGAAACAAGAGGCCAAGAGCAGAAAGGAGATGAAACTTAGAATCATAGAATCCACCAGGTTGGAAAACACCTCAGGGAGCATCAAGTCCAACCTATGACCTATCCCCCAACACCTCCTGACAGCTAAACCATGGCTCCAAGGGCCACGTCCAATCCCCTCTTGAGCACCTCCAGGGATGGGGACTCCACCACCTCCCTGGGCAGCACATCCCAATGGCCAATAACTCTTTCTGGGAAGAACTTTCTCCTCACCTCCAGCCTAAACTTCCTCTGCCACAGCTTGAGACTCTGTCCTCTTGTTCTGGTGCTGGGTGCCTGGGAGAACAGCCCAACCCCCACCTGGCTACAATCTCCCTTCAGGGAGTTGCAGAGAGCAAGAAGGTCTCCCCTGAGCCTCCTCTTCTCCAGGCTAAGCAACCCCAGCTCCCTCAGCCTCTCCTCACAGGGCTGTGCTCCAGACCCCTCCCCAGCCTCCTTGCCCTTCTCTGGACACCTTCAAGTCTCTCAATGTCCTTCTTAACCTGAGGAGCCCAGAACTGGACACAGGACTCCAGGTGTGGCCTAACCAGTGCTGAGCACAGGGCACAAGGACTTCCCTGCTCCTGCTGGCCACACTCTTCCTGATGCAGGCCAGGATGCCATTGGCCTTCTTGGCCCCCTGGGCACACTGCTGGCTCATGTTCAGCTGCTGTCCATCACTACCCCCAGGTCCCTCTCTACCTGGCTGCTCTCAGCCACTCTGTCCCCAGCCTGTAGCACTGCCTGGGGTTGCTGTGACCAAAGTACAGAACCTGGCACTTGACCTTGCCCTGAAATCTTCCTGGCTGACCTGAAACCAACCTTCCAGACCTGGGAAGTGGAAGAGACTCCACCTAAAAGTGCCAAGTCCTGAAGTGAAGTCCTTCACTTAAGGACTTTCCAGTTCATGTAATCCCTTGAATCAGGAGAAAATTCAAAGGATTTGGAACCCCAGAGATATTTCCCTCCCCTCCAGAAAAACCTCAACTTCAGGCCAGCTCAGAGGTACCACAATTACCAGCAGCCAGCTGGCAGTGCAGCTAATTATCTTCATTTCAGCTGCATGTTGCTGTTGGTCCTCTTCATGCCAGACCTGCCCTAGCCAGGGAAAGCCACACAAGGGCCCCCAGGGGCTTCTGCACTTGTTCTACAACAGGACTAAGCTCCCCCTGGTTTAGGCAGCTCAAAGCTTCATCAAAAAGCCCCCACAAGCACTGCAGGAGCAGAGTGGCAGCAGCCTGATGTTAGGAGACACCAGTTCTCCTGGAGAGCCTCCATCCCAGGATGGTGTTGGTTGGAAGGGACCTCTGGAGATCATCCACTCCAACCTCCCTGCTTAAAGCTGGGGAGAGACTTTTTGAGCAGGGCCTGTTGTGACAGGACAAGGGGGGATGGATTGAACTCAAAGAGGGAGATTCAGAGGGGAGAGAAGGAAGGAAAGAAGGTGCTGAGAGCCTGGCCCAGGCTGCCCAGAGAGGTTGGAGCTGCCCCATCCCTGGCACCATTGCAGGGCAGGTTGCTTGGGGCTCTGAGCAACCTGCTCTGCTTGGGGATGTCCCTGCTGGCTGCAGGGGGGTTGGACTGGGTGGGCTTGAAAGGTCCCTTCCCACCCCAAGCATTCCAGGGTTTCTGTGCCTCTTGTTTTCCTGAGCTGCTGCAGACACATCCCATAGGATAATCTCAGCCTGAGCTCTTGAGACATGAAAATCAGCTGAGATGGGAATGCTTCACTCCTACACTTGCACAGAATGGGAGGGGTTGGAAGGGACCTGTGGAGATCAGCCAGTCCCAGCCCCCTGCCAGGGCAGGATCACCCAGGGCAGGTCACAGAACACATCCAGGTGGGTTTGGGATCTCTCCAGAGAAGGAGACTGCACAACCTCTCTGGGCAGCCTGCTCCAGGCCTCCAGCACCCTCACAATGAAGAAGTTTTCCCTTCTGTTCCCCTGGCAGCTCCTCTGCTCCAGCTTGTCCCCAGTGCCCCTTGGTCTGTCCTTGGACATCCCTGAGCAGAGCCTGGCTCCAGCCCTGCACATCTTCATCCCCTGCAATGAAGGCAGCCCTCAGGCTCCTCTGCTCCAAGCTCCCTCAGCCTGGCCTCAGTATCACCAAGGTTGGAAGAGACCTCAAAGATCATCAAGTCCAACCTGGCACCACAGACCTCAGGACTAAACCCTGGCACCAAGTGCCACATCCAATCTCCTCTTGAACACCTCCAGGGATGGGGACTCCACCACCTCCCTGGGAGGGGTTGGAAGGGACCTGTGGAGATCAGCCAGTCCCAGCCCTCTGCCAGGGCAGGATCACCCAGGGCAGGTCACACAGAACACATCCAGGTGGGTTTGGGATCTCTCCAGAGAAGGAGACTCCACAACCTCCCTGGGCAGCCTGCTCCAAGGCTCCAGCACCCTCACACCAAAGAAGTTTCTCCTTGCTGGATGCACCACACAGAGACCCTGTGCAAGCCCTTGGCAAGGAAGAGACTCTCACAATAATGAACCCTTTGAGCTCACCAAGTCCCAAACTATCATCACCCAACACCATTAACTTCTGCAGAGATGTTCTTAAGCTCCCAACTTGGCTTCCCCCCCCCAAGTCTGAAATGGGCACCACAGACCTGTGCCTGCATTTTAAACCTGCCAAGCACCACCCAGGCAAGCAGAAGACAACCAGGCAGGCAGGATTTATCCCATCCAACTGGCCTGAGCTTGTGGGGGGAAAAAAAAAAAGACTAAAACAAAGGGCTCAAGCTGCTGAGGGTGGTGCAGGGTGGCCTTGGTGCCTCCCCCAGGCTAAGGGGGTGGGTGCAGCACCTCCCCAGCACAGGGAGTTACCTTCAGCAGGATTCATCACTGCGTCGTGGAGCAGCGTGGCCACGCTCCCAGCTATACCTGCAAGACACAAGAAGATCCTCTTCAAGCCCTGGCTTCTGAACCTTGGGGTTTCTTTTTATTGCTCAGGCATCATCATCATCAGATGATGATGATGAAGGTGGTGGAGGTCCACTGAGAAACCACAGAGCACAGCCCAGCCCTGCAGCAAGCCCAAAGAAGCAGCCAGTGACTCATTCCCAAGGCAGGAAAAACCCAGGCTGAGCAGCTTGAAAAGCAACCCAAGATCTGCTCCCCCCACCCCCCCACAGGATCACCAACCACCACCTCTGCTGCTCACAAAAGGCTTTGTCCATGCAAGGCACCACCAGCTTCACCCAGGCTGGGCTGGGGAAGGAGCAAGGCTCACAGATCCATGAGGAATCCCTTTCACTCCTCCCTGATTCTCTCTGCACAGCCACCCTGCAGCTGGCCCTCTGGAGCCACACCTTCCCCTCTGATGTTGCTTTCCACCTCAAATTCCCTCTTGCCCCCAGGACTTTTGGTCATTTCTTAAGAGAGGTTTTCCTGCTGGCACCAAGAGCCTGGAGCTGCTGGGAAGGCAAAGATGGGAAGGAGGTCAGCAGCACAAAAGCAACCAGCCAAGAAAAGAGGGTTGAAAGGTTGGGGCTTGATGATGCTCTGCTCTTCCAACACAAACAGTTCTGTGGTGCCATGCTCTATACCCTGAAGTGAGTTGGTTGGGTCAGGTTCAAGTGTCTTGACTGCTTGGAGGGTGATGAAGCCCTGGAGCAGGCTGCCCAGAGAGGTTGTGGAGTCTCCTTCTCTGGAGGCTTTCCAAACCCACCTGGGCAAGCTGCTGTGGGTGCCCCTGCTTCAGCAGAGCTGTTGGATGATCTCCAGAGGTCCCTGCCAACCACCACCACCACGCTGGATTCTTACCATCCCCCATCAGGAGCTGCCTTCTGCACAAACCCTTTTGTAACACCCTTGGGGCTGCTCACTCAGAGCCTTTCTGCTCCCACAGAGGTACTGCTGGAGCTAAACCCCCAAAAGCCTTCCTGGTGGGAGCAGACTCTTTAACCAAAGCATGTGAGCACACCAGAGGATGCAGTGCACTTTACCATGCTGGAGCTCCAAGGGAGACATCTGGAACAACCTCTACTTGAAACCTCAAGAGGTTTTAGGTGGTGCCTTCAACGCCAAGCCAGCCACAGCAGCCTCCAGCTGCCTCTCTCAGCACCTCTTGTCCAGAGTATTGATTACTCAAGGCTAGAATCATCTGATGAGGGAGTGCTGCAGAAACCTAGGTTAGACCAAGGCTTTGGAGGCTGCACAACAACTTTGCCACCAAGGCTTCCAAGGCCAGGAAGACCTCCTCTGCTCTGCTGCAGGCAGCCAGGCCACCTCTCTCCTCTGGCAGGCAGAGCTACCGAGCAGTCAGCGGTCCTAAGACTGGGCTTAGCAGTTTTTCAGAGGAGGATGGTGCCCAGGACAAAGCACTCAGCTAGAGGATAGGTGCTGAGAGACCTGCAGGCTCGGGCTTTGCTCGGTTGCATCTTGCATCCTCCCACACACAGACCTCTCACAGCAGATCTTCCAGGAGCAGAGCACGGCGGAGGAGGCCGGGGCTAAGGGCAGGAAGCAAGCAAAGGACAGGCTGTTAACTGCAAGCAAGTTGGGTTTGCTGGGCAAGGAGCCCCAAATACCATTGGCCAAGTGGCTGTTGCCTCCCTGCTGGAGAGTGTCACTTAAGGACTTTTTCAGGTTCTCATAGCAGGCGAAGTACATGGCGTGGGCAGGGCCTGCCCCCAGCATGGTGACATTAATCCCACGCAAAGGCCTCCAGAAGCCCTCTGTCAGCACAATCCTCTTCAGAGCTTCGTAGACACTCCTGTACTGGGCCTTGGGGTCCGGCTGCAGGCTCTGCATCCTTGTCTGCAACAAAGCACACGAAGGGAGAGGCCTGGGTTACCCACCCGGGATGCCACCGGCGCGACTCAGAGCTCCGGCACCTCACCTCCTGAGGCTCCACGAGGGGCAGGGGACTGCACATGGGGAGCAAGAAGCCCCTGCAGCAGCACAGGGGAGGGGGGGACCAGCTGAGAAGCAGCTCCAAGGAGAAGGAGCTGGGAGTGCTGGGGGACAAGAAGGTGCCCAGGACCCAGCAACGTGCCCTGGTGGCCAAGAAGGCCTCGGTGGTGGCCTGGGGGGCATGGAGAAGAGTGTGGGCAGCAGGGTGAAGGAGGTTGTTCTCCCCCTCTACTGCACCCCAGTGAGCCAACAGCTGGAGTCCTGGGTCCAGCTCTGGGCTCCCCAGTTCAAGAGGGACAGGGAAGTGCTGGAGGGAGTCCAGTGGCAGCTCTGAAGCTGCTGAGGGGCCTGGAGCAGCTCTGGCAGCAGCAAAGGCTGAGAGCCCTGGGGCTGAGAGCCTGCAGAAGAGCAGCCCCAGAGGGGAGCTGAGCAATGCTCAGCAAGAGCTAAAGGAGCTGTGGGGGGCAAGAGGCTGGGGCCAGACTCTGCTGAGTGGTGCCCAGGGACAGGACAAGAGGCAGTGGGCACAAAGTGGCACCCAGGAGGTTCCATCTGAACAGGTGAAACTTGTTTGGTGTGAGGGTGCTGGAGGTCTCCCATGAGCAGGCTGCCCAGAGAGGTTGTGGAGAGCTTCCAACCCCCCCTGGGCATTGTGCTGCTGGGCAAGCTGCTGTGGGTGCCCTCCTGGAGCAGAAGGGGTTGGGCTGTAAGAGCTCCAGAGCTCTCTTCCCACCCCTAACCATGCTGAGACCATCTGCAACTTCCAAGATCATTAGAAGGGTAAACAGCTGAGTCCATGCCAGGGCCAGGACACTCTTTCTCCACACTTCACCTGCCAGACCAGCCAGGTGAACCCCATTGCAACACCAGGAGCCCAGGAGGCTTCTCAGAGGGAAGTGTGACCTCTGCTCCCATTTATGGGTGGAAGGAGCAGGGAATGCAGCGAGTGCAGTTGTTCCAAGGGCTTGCTGAAGACACAGTTAGGTCTTTAATTGCCTCTTGCTCACACCACTCCCAGCTCTCTGCCCCAGCTTGTTGCTCCTGGTGTTGCTCAGCTGCTTGTGACTCTCCTCAAGCAGACTCAGGCCATGATTGGGAAACAGGTTTCCTAGAAGGGCAGGCTGAGAAAGTGGGATGCCTGCAGTAACCTCCCTGGGGAAGGAGAGGCAGGGCAAGGTCACCTCCTTCTCCTGCACAGTGACCCAAGCAGCTCCAGCTGGTGATGATGGCCCCAGCAGGTTGGAGAGGAGAGACCCCCAGGCTTCACCACACCTTCCCTCCCAGCTCCTGGTGCCCTGTAGCCACCAAGAGCCTGAGCTGGACATTTTCATCTGCATCCTCACTCAACAGTCCTCAGTGGGCTTTTCCCCTACAGATTTTTTTGAAGCCAGCTCAGCTGCTAGCATCCAAAGCATCCTAAGAACCTCAGTGCTGCCACTTCATGACATCCTGGTTGGGGGGACACCAACCAAACCAAACCAAACCACTTCATTTAGCTCATTTCAAGCTCCTACAGACTGATGCCATCACACCCCAGCAGTGCTCCAATGATGTCAACCTGCAGTGGGTGCTTGCAGGAGTCCAGCCACCTCCTACCAGCACCAAGGGAGGGCTTAAACCTCTGCAACCAGCCCAGCAAAGTGCAGCGAGATGCAAAAGGCTCTGCTGCTCCTCCTCCTCCTGCTGAGCAGCCCACAGGTCCTGCTGGCCTGCAGCATGGCTGATACATCCCATCCCACCCCACCAAAACCAGGCTGGAGGAGCACAGCTTTTGGTGGTGGCCTCACACCTCCAAACCACAAACACAGAAGGGCTCTCCTGGGAAAGGGCAGAGTCTCAGGAGATGAATGTTTGGCAACCTGCAACAGGCTCCATCCAATTAGTGCTCTCAAGGAGAAGCTGGAGAGCTGCAGCTCAGAGCTCATGTGGGTTTGCCAAGGAGGATGCCTTCCACCCCACCAGCTGGGCCATCCCATCCTCAGAATGAAGACCAGGACACAGAACAGAATCACAGAAGTGTTGGGAAAGCACAGCTCACAGAATGGATTGGGTCAGAAGGGACCTTGAAGCTCATCCAGTTCCAACCCTCCTGCCAGGGGCAGGGACACCTCCCACCAGCCCAGGTTGCTCAAGGCCTCATCCAGCCTGGCCTTGAACCCTCTGCAGGGAGGGGGTCATCAAGTGCAACCCAACACCTCCATGGCCATTAACCCCTGCCCCCAGGTGCCATGTCCACAGGTTGTTACGGCGTGCCAATGCCAGCGTGGTGCCTCCCCAGGCAGAGCCAGAGGAGCAGCTCCCTTCTTGGCAGAGCTCCAGCAACCCTTAGAAAAGCAAAGGCTGCCCAGGCCACCTCCAAGACACTTCCTCATTGGGATACAACCCTCCAAGCTTATCAATTCCATCAGGCAGGAGGTAATACTACAGCTCAGCTCTCGGGCAAGACGAAGCCAATCGAAGCGCTGCAGGTTGGGACCTTCGACTGCTCCAAAGCCTCCTCCAGAGCTGCTGGAAACAGAGGAGCACTTTCAGGTGAACATTCTGAGAGCGAGGAGGAGGTCAGAGCTGAACTCAGGACTTTAACCCAGTGCCATAAAACCAAGCTATGAAAGCAATCTGTGAAGCTGAGCCAACAGCTTGCGGCATTTCACCACAACCAGAGAGGAATCGAGGTTGGAAAAGGCCTTTTGAGACCACTGAGCCTCACTCTTAACCCAAGACTTATGAACCCAACTCTCAGTCCACCAAGATTTGAGGCAAACCATGGAATTGTAGAATCACAGAATGGGAGGGCTTGGAAGGGACCTCTGGAGATGAGTCCAACCCCCCCCTGCCAAAGCAGCATCACCCAGGGCAGGTCACTCCGGAGCACATCCAGGTGGGGTTGGAAGCTCCCCAGAGAAGGAAACTCCCCAAGCTCTCTGGGCAGCCTGCTCCAGGGCCCTCCAGCACCCTCACACCCAGCTCTCAGCCCTCACTGAGTGGCCACAGGGGTCTGGCAGCCCCCTCCACGTGGCCTCTGGACCTTCCTGTCCTACCGATGCTCACCAGGAGAGGCTGCAGCTCCGGATGAGAAACTCCCAGCAGCTGCTCCACCGTCAGTGTGACTCAGCACAACCTCCTGCTGCCGAGCTGCTCTCATCCAGCTGGGGCTTGGGGCAGCTTAGGGTCTAGTTTGGGGGTTGGTTTTTTTGGTTACTCTGCTGGTTTTACCTTGAAGCCATTCCTCCAGACCCCAGCAGTGACCCCAGGAGCTCTCCCTCTCACCTCACTCTGTGGCTGGGATGCCTTCAAAGCAGTGAAGGTTCCAAAGGGCAATGAGCCACTGCTGCTCTGTGCCACAGAAACAATCTCTGGATTTGGGGGGTCTGATTTTTAATTCACTCTTTTCCCCCCCAGTTTGGGGGTTGTGAGGTGCTGGGGTTTGGTTTTTAGCCCCCACTCCAGTGCAGCACCTTCTCCATCCACATCTGATGCATTCTGGCAGGAGGTGAAGGCAGCCAAGCTCTCCTGCAGGGCTGGGCTGGGGGATTGGAGGTGCTGCTCTTTGGTTTCATCCTTCCCAAACCCTTTTGGGTGGGTAGGAAACCACATCCCCAGAGATGGAAGCAGAAGGGGTTGGGGAGAAATGATGACCATGCTTTCCCAGAAAGGGGTGGCCCAGATGATCCTTGAAGTCCCTTCCAACCTGGTGGGCAGTGATTCCAAGGACTCCAAACACACAGCAGCAGCAGCTCCTCAGGAAGGTGACACATGCAGGATCACAGCCATGGTGCTGTGTTGTTAGCAACCAACCCTGGGTGTCTCCACCCTTACTGAAGGGTCCAGCTGCTTCCACATCACAATGGATAAACACCAACATCTATTTGTCTGTTGGATCATCTGAGCCACTCCAGAAGGGTTCAGAAGCTCACACTGTCCCCCCCCAGAGCAGGTGTTGGACCCACCTCAGGCACCCCACGCTTTGCATCACCACCAGGCTTGCACCTTTCATTAGCTCTGTGGACACAAACAGGACCAACAGCCCCAGAAGTAACCAGACCCAAGGTCTGCTGTGTGGCTGCTGCTGCAAACAGGTTCAGCTCTGTTCCAGGCAGGATAAGAAGTTTATCGTGGTGTGAAGGATGAGCTATGCAGTCCTCACCCCTCCACAAGGCTCCTGCCACCTATCTGAAGCCAACAAGCTGCTCCAGGAGCCTCACCCCCCTCTTGTTCACCAGCCAAGAAATACTTCTCCACCTACTTAGGTTAATCCTCGTTGCATAAGGCAGGAGCTCCCCAGCAACCACAAGCATCGTCCTGGTTTCAGTTTGGGCATCAGGAGCAACACCAAAAGTCCCCCAGCTTCAGCCTCACCAGGTGCTGGGGGACCAGCACCAGCTTCAGGGATGCTGTCTGGGGGAAGAGCACCCAACCTCCCTGCTGCCAGGAGAGGTTTGGCTCTCCAGCACTGCTGAGTCAGGTCTGCAGTTCGGTGGATTCTCCCTAAAGGCTTCGCCGGTTTGCTGTGCCGCTGTGCACACAACCTGGGATCTGATTCACCTTGGGTTCTTCCCTGCCCACTGCAGGCCCTCTCCAAGTTCAGCCTGCACATTCGTGTGACAGGCACCCAGCCTGGGCTCCCTGCAGCTAGCAAAAGCCCTGGAGAACACAAGATGCCTTCACCAGGCAGCAAGCAGCGTTTCAGCAGCAACTGGGTCAGAGCCTGCTGACCAGAGAGGGCTTTGCTGCTGCACCACCCAGAGCTCAAGCTCTGAAGTCCCTCCTCTTTCTTGCTAGGCTGCTTCCCAGCTCACCAGACAGGCAACACACTTGGGGAGGTGCCCCCCTCCTTCCCCCCCAATATGTGCAAGTGCCCAGGGGAGGGGAGAGCAGGGTCAAACAGGTTAGCCACACAGCCATGCAGCACCTCAACTCCAACAGCTGAAAGAAGAGCAACTGCTCCTCCTGGAGCTGGCTCGAGGGAGGGGTGGATGCAGAACCTCCCACCAAAGCCAAGCATCCCTAACCCCAAAGTTTACATCCAAGCAGAGCAGCTCACAGCAGCTCATCTACCACCCTCAGTCGTACTTCTGGAGGTGCTGGAAGGTGTCCCGAGAAGGGCCACGAGGAGGAGCAGAGGGCTGGAGCTGCTCTGCTGCAAGGACAGACTGAGGGAGTTGGGGTTGTGCAGTCTGGAGAGGAGAAGGCTCTGAGGAGACCTAATTGTGGCCTTCCAGGATCTGAAGGGGGCTGCAAGAGAGCTGGGGAGGGACTTTTGAGGGTGTCAGGAAGTGACAGGACTGGGGGGGATGGAGCAAAACTAGAAGTGGGGAGATTCAGATTGGATGTGAGGAAGAAGTTCTTCCCCATGAGGGTGGTGAGAGCCTGGCACAGGTTGCCCAGGGAGGTGGTGGAAGCCTCCTGCCTGGAGGTGTTTGCAGCCAGGCTGGACGTGGCTGTGAGCAACCTGCTGTGGTGTGAGGTGCCCCTGTGAGGTGCCCCTGGCCATGGCAGGGGGGTTGGAACTGGCTGAGCCTTGAGGTCCCTTCCAGCCCTGACAATTCTGTGATTCTATGATTCCTGCACCACCCTGGTTAGATGACCTGAGACATAATCAGGGCTGGAGCAAGGGCTCCTTGTCACCTGTGCATCTGCCACCCGCTGCCAGGAAGGGATGTCCCCAATGTCTCAGTTTCCAGGTGATGACAACTCTGTCACATCCTCAAGGCAGCTGCTTTCCTTACCCTGGGAACATAGCTCCAGCAGAATGGCAGAAAAGCCACCAAATGCCTTAAGAGAAGGGAGGAGGAGGCTCCAGGGGAGTCCTCCAGCAACTCCTTTTCTGCTGGCATCACAAGTAGCCCTCAACATGCTGATGATTCAAAAGAGCTTTGGAGGCTGGTCAGGCCTGCCAGGACAGCTGCATTCTCAGCAGCTACAAACCAAAACAAGCCTAAGCACCAAAGGAAACATCAAAACCCCTGCAGCCCAAGCCAGGGAGTTGGACTTGATGATCTCCAAGGTCTTTTGCAACCTAACACAACCACAGCGTTACGTGGAGAAGGCAGAGGCCAGCGCGCAGGGAAGGCTGAAGCTCAAGGAGGTCTCAGAAGGAAAAGGGTGGGAAGGAAAAGACATCAAAGCAAGTCTCACCAGCCACAAAAGCCTCCAGTTGAGGCTTTTGTTGGCAACTACAACCTGTCCTGAACTTCCCCTCTGAACGCTGCTGCAAACCACAAAGTGCCACCGGCCAGGGAGCTCACAGCCAGCAGCTGCAGGAGGCTCCAGATGGGCACCAGAGAGATGCCTCCTCCATCATGCCCCAGCACGTGGGGCACCCCCAGCACCTCAGGGAGTCCCACACCGATCCCTGAACTTCACCAAGGTGCACAGGGCACTGGTTTTTAACTGCATGCCTCGATGGGACCCCACCAGCACACAGCCTGCCCTCTCCCAAGCCTTGTCCAGCTCAGGAATTGTGCCTCCAAAAGCAAACCATTCCCCAAATCCAACCCAGTTTCAGTTTCTCTTTCAGAGGGAACAACTTGCTGCACCCAAAACCTTTCCTCTACAGCACAATCTCAAGCCAAGTGCCTGAAATGCCTCTCCCTGGAGCATCCACATCCCTGGACCTTCTCTGCTCCCATAGGCTCTGCTCAGCCAGGATTGATCCCAACAACCAGATGAAGGAAGGAGCTCGGCTGCTGCTCTCCTGCAGGACAGCACCACGCTCCCCATGGTGAAGTGCCAGCTGCTCTTGCAAGCTTTGGTGGTGGTGCTTGATTACTCCCACCACAAAATAAAGCCCTTTTGGGGGGGGTCATTCCCCTCTTTTCCCACAGCAGATGGGCACAAAGGGCACAGAGCAAGAGCAGCACCCAAAGCCTGCAGCTTCCACTCTGCCCCCAACACGTGGGGTGACCTTGGCTGAGCTCCAGTGATCTGCAGCCAGCCAGCAGCTGAGGTATTTTATCTGCTCCTGAGCACCTCACAGCAGTGTGCTCAGCAGGGCTGTTCCCAGTATAAGGCTGTGCCTTGGCAAACCCCTAACATGGGCACTGCCAGCTCTGACACAAGGAATTCAAGGGCCTGGTGAGATCAGCACCTCCACTTCCCTACAAGCACCTCCTGCTCCGGGAAACCAGCCACAGCTTTCACTTTCTCCCTTTTCCCTTGCAGAGGAAATGCCATCATCAGCTCCCCCCACAAAGCCCAGAATGCCAACATGCTGCTCTGACCACAGAACCAGACAATGGCAGGGGTTGGAAGGGACCTCTAGAGATCATCCACTCCAACCCCCCCTTGCCAAAGCAGGGTCACCTAGGGCAGGTCACAGAGAAAGGCATCCAGATGGCTCTTGAAAGTCCCCAGAGAAGGAGACTCCACAACCTCTCTGGGCAGCCAGCTCCAAGCCTCCAGCACCCTCACACCAAACCAGTTTCCCCTCCTGTCAAGGTGGAAGCTCCTGGGTTCCAGGTTGCATCCACTGCCCCTTCTGACCACAACTGGGCAGAAAACACCCAGCTCATTTGGGAGAGGAGCTGGTGTGGTGGGCTTGGGGGGACCCTGAGATGAGGAGCAGCCCAAGCCTATGAGCTAGGTCCAGCAAGCACAGACCTGTGGAAAACACCCAAAACCCACCCAAAAATGAAAGAGTATTGAATCTGAGAGCTTAGCACAGCACACTGGCAAGACCTCCAGTGCCTTAAAGCAAAGGCATTGCCTCTCCTCTCCTCTTTCAGGGTAGAAATGAGACCATGGGAACAGGTTTCCCAGGGAGGTGGTGGAAGCCACATCCCTGGAGGTTTTTAAAGCCAGGCTCTTAGCAGCCTGACCTAGTGTGAGGTGTCCCTGCCCATGGCAGGGGGGTTGGAGCTGGCTGAGCCTTGAGGTCCCTTCCAACCCTAACAATTCTTGCACCCAGACCAGCACCACAGCATTGAGGACATCTGGCTTCTCCTAATTTTATTTTCTCTGGTTTTTGAGGCCACCAGAGGTGATGGGGGGGGGGGGGGCAGAGGGAAGAAACACCCTTCAGGATCCTTCCTGCCACAGAGGTGATGCCCTGAGAGCTCCCCTCCTGCACACCTGAGCACCAAGAGCTGTTTGTCAGCTTCAAGCACCTGATCTGCAGTAAAGGCCAACCACCAGCTGCACATCTTCAGCCATGCAAGACCCTTCCTAAGCCCTGACCACGAATGTCAGGCTCACACCATACCTAATGCCACCTTCACACCACTTGCAGATGGATGCACCACTCCACCCCCACCAGCTCTCCCCTCTTGGACTGGCAGTCCAACACTCCACTACTAGGAGGGAAGAACCACCCAGCAGCCCACGCTGGGGGACACTGGTGGCAGCTCCAGCTCTGGGGAGCCCCACAAAGAACTTTGCAAGGCCCAGCACACACCTCCAACACCGCAGGTTGTGCAAAGCTGGCTGGGACCAAGGATGCTGCAGCTGCAGGGATGGGTCCAGGGTGGGTGGCTTCCACTGTAGACCTCAGAGGTGACACCTCGGGGTCCTTCCACACTGCAGCAGCTTCTTCCTCGCTCACCTCCAGCTCCTCTTGCACACTCCCTAACAGCACGGTCCCAATTTTGCTGCCTCCAAGCACCATAGCCCGTTCTAGAGGTCTGTGCACCCCAACACCCCTCACACATCTCCCTCACCTCCGTGCGTGTTCTCCTGCTGGCACCAGTGCAAAGCCTGGCACCCCGTGAACGCACCCCCGGGACCCAGTGCATGCAGCCCCGGTGCACTCCTGCACGTCTCCGGTGCCCTGTGCACGCATCTCCGTACACCTCCGGTACTCCGTGAACACGTTACCGGGCATCCCCATACACTGCCGGTATGCCCTGCACTCCCGCACACCTCCGGTACTCACCGCAAGCCCTCAAGCGCTCCCGGTGCACTCCTGCGCACCTCCGGTAACCCATGCAAACACCCCCGGTGCCCCCTGCGCGCATCCCCCCGTGCACGCACCACCGCTGCGCTGCCGCACACACCCCGGTACCCCGTGTGCGTGTCCTGCCGGGCACCCCCGCTGCACTCCCGCTACCCCATGCACACTCGCAGCTCAGCACCGCCGGTAGCCGGTGCAGACACCCCGCTCGCACATCTGCCCCCGTGCACATCGGCAGCCGATTCCGGAGGTCCTGCTAGCCACCCCTAACCTCCGCCCTCCACGCACCTTGACCGAGTCCACCGGGTACATGACCGTGTGCTCCATGATGCCAGCTACCGCCCCGGCCATCATGTGGGTGCCGAGCGAGGCGCCGCTGGGCAGGCTCTCGTAGTCCTCACTCTCCATTGGCTGCCCGGGAGCGGCGGCGCCAGCGGCAGGGGTGGGCGGCCCAGGCCCCGGAGGCGCCGCCGCGCTGCCCCCGACTCCGCAGCTCAGCTCCATCCACCCGGTACCGGCAGGACACAGCAGTTTACGGGGGACCGGATGGGGCCGGACGCGGCGGCCCCGGCCCCGCTTTAAAGGCCGCAACGGCGCCCCGCCCACGCCCCGCCCATGCCCCACTCTAGCCAATAGCGAGAGGCAGCTGCCCGCCACCCGCCACCCTCGTTGGGCCGCGCCGCGGCCCCGCGCGTAACGTCACAGGGAGAGGGACAGTGTGGATTGGCAGGGAGGCGGGCGAATGGCGAGGAGAGGAGGGCGGGATGTGGGCTATGATTGGGCTATGATTGGCTGGGCCGGCACGGGGCGGGGCTAAGCCTGTGCGCGGGCAGTGGGGGAGCCGTGGGAGTGTGGCCCCCGGGCAAGAGTAGTCCCACTCTGTGCCCCTGCCCCTGGCATCGGCGGGCACCCCCGGGTACCCCTCCCTGACCGTGCCCCTGGCACGGACACCCCCTGCAAGCACAGCCCTCTGTGACCGTACCCTGGCATCCTCCTGCAAGAACTTGCCCAGCTGGGAGAGCACTCAGGGTGTCCTTGGGTCTTTGGAACCCTGGAGCAGGCAGCCCAGCACCTCCCATCATGGCCCTGGGGGTTCTTCTGGGGGGGGCACCCCCAGCAGCACCCTGACCTGTGCCTCTGGGATATCGTGGGGCACGGCTGGGCAGGCAGGGAGGGGAAGAAGGTTGGCAATTGTGGGCATTACGTAAGGAAAAGTGGCATTTTTCCTGTAGGATTTGGGCATTGCTTGGAGTAGAGCAGCACTTTGTACCCCAAAGCCTCCCCAGACGGCCCCAGTCCATGAATCTATGAAAGCAGAACCTGTACCAAGTCCTCGGGCACCATGAAATGTCCCATGGCAGTTGCTGAATCCCTCCTTCCTCTCCTCCCCATCTTAGAACCATAGATTCATGGCATGGGTTGGGTTGGAAGGGACCTTAAAGCTCAGCCAGTTGCAACCCCCTGCCATGGGCAGGGACACCTGCCCCCAGCCCAGCTTGCCCAAGGCCTCATCCAGCCTGGCCATGAACACCTCCAGGGAGGAGGCAGCCACAGCCTCCCCTGGGTAACCTGCTCCACTGTCTCGCCACCCTCTCTGTAATTAATTTCTTCCTAATCTCCAGTCTAAATCTCCCCTCCTCAAGCTTCAATCCATTACCCCTTATTCTATCCCTATGAGCCCTCAGAAAAAGTCCCTCCCCAGCCCTCCTGTAGCCCCTTTCAGGTACTGGAAGGTCGCTCTAAGGTCTCTCGGGAGCCTTCTCTTTGCTTGCCCAGTGGCAGAAGCCAGCTGGATTCTCATAGCTTGGTTGCCTCCACTAAGAGGCAGGGAGGTGGTGGAAGCCTCATGCCTGGAGGTTTTGAAGGCCAGGCTGGATGTGGCTGTGAGCAACCTGCTGTGGTGTGAGGTGTCCCTGCCCATGGCAGGGGGCTTGGAACTGGCTGAGCCTTGAGGTCCCTTCCAACCCTGACAATTGTATGATTCCACAAGAGACTACACTGAGTGCCTGCTCTGACAGCTGGTTTGATTTGTTTGAGCTGGAGGGCCATGTGCACAGAGGTAATCCCAGCAGACTGCTCAGTCTGTAGAAGAGAAGGCTCTGAGGAAACCTCCTTGTGGCCTTCCAGGATCTGCAGGGGGCTCCAAGAAAGCTGGGGAGGGACTTTGGAGGGTATCAGGGAGGGACTGGGGGGGATGGAGCAAAACTAGAAGTGGGGAGATTCAGATTGGCTGTGAGGAAGAAGTTCTTCCCCATGAGGGTGGTGAGAGCCTGGCACAGGTTGCCCAGGGAGGTGGTGGAAGCCTCCTGCCTGGAGGTGTTTACAGCCAGGCTGGATGTGGCTGTGAGCAACCTGCTGTAGTGTGAGGTGTCCCTGCCCATGGCAAGGGGGCTGGAACTGGCTGAGCCTTGAGGTCCCTTCCAGCCCTGACAATTCTGTGATGCTCACCCCCAGGGGCAGGAGAACTTCCTTTTCCCGAGGGAGCTTTACTCAAGGAAACGCCTGAGTGCAAACCTGAAGAGGAACACTTTCCCCTGTTGCTCCACATCGTTTATCTCGGTTTTCTACTCCATAAACACCAGCCAGCAGCAGCTAATCTCCTCACAGTGCTTTTGGCAGGGCAGAAGAGGGTGGAGAAATTAATGTCACCTACCTTACCCAGCCCTTTCCCCTCCACTCTTGGGTCTGTGCTCCCTAATAAGAACGAGATGAATCAGCCTCAAGCACAGGGTGCTGATTCCCGGTAGGAACAGGTTGTATTTTAACCCTGAGGAGCGTGAAGAAACCTTTCCTTTCTTTTTCTGTGCCCTGCATGCATGCCAGGGGCCACCCCGGGGCACAAGGAGCAGCTGTGGCTGGAGATGCCAGCACAGAGGTGCAGAGATTGAGGATATTTCCCATGGTGATGGAGAAGGGACATCACTCATCAGCTGGGGAGGAAAAAGAGGGCAGGGAGGCTGGGCTGGCTGGTGGTTTTGTGGTGGCAATCACACTGGAAGAGATGCACACAGCCTGTGTTGTCTTGGATGGTTTCCTGCCATCCCTGCTGTCGTCCCGTGCAGGTCATCAACAGAGTGAACTCAGCCTTGCTTTACAAAACCTCCCTCTGAGGCAAGTGGCTCTTGTGCAACCAGCCCCTTGTGCCTGCCAGAGCACAACCACTGCTTGGTGCCTCCTGCCCAGCACTAGAGCAGGTCCCTCAGGAGCACAAGTATCCCAGAGTCTCAGCATGGTGGGAGTGAGAAGGGAGCTCTGGAGAGCATCCAGTCCAACCCCCCCTGCTAAAGCAAGGCTCCCACAGCAGCTTGCCAAAGTGGCACAAAGGCCAGGGGGGCTTTGGAAGCTCTCCACACAAGGAGACTCCACAACCTCTCTGGGCAGCCTGCTCCAGGCCTCCAGCACCCTCACACCAAACAACTTTCTCCTCCTCCTGGGTTCCAGTTTGTGCCCTTGTCCTGTCCCTGGGCACCACTGAGATGATCCCAGCCCCATCCTCTTGCTCCCCACCCTTTAGCTCTTGCTGAGCATTGCTCAGATCCCTTCTGGGGGCTGCTCTTCTCCAGGCTCCAGTCCTCACTGGGACCTTCTTTATGGGGCTTCAGCACCTTGAGGCAGCTTCTAAAGCATCACAAATACAACATCTGGCCAGAAACACAACCAGAAATGAGGAGCAAGTGGCCAAAAGCAGTGAAATGCTCCTGGCTTTCGTAAGGCCCTGCCCAAAGAAGGTGCCTGCAAGCCCTGGCCCATCTGCCTGGCACTCTCAGCTGATTAGGAGGACCCAGTTTTGCTTATCACAGCCCCTTGCTGGGCAGGAGGGGCAGGAGGTGCAGGACAGCACAGCTGCACCCAGGCTGATAAGACAGGAGTGTCCTGCTGGGAGGAGGAGACCTTCTGGGAGCCACAGCCATTGGGACTTATCTCCAAGATCCAGCAAGATATCTGCTCCTATTTTTTACCCCCCCCCCCCCCCCCCCAAAAAAAAAACAACACTACAGCTCCCAACAGCTGAGCACCACCTTGGCTTGGGCTTTATCCTTCCCACAACCTGCTGGTGCTGTGAAGAGCTGGGTGCTGAGCTGGGGGTGAGGAGGAGGAGGAGGAGGAGGACCACAACTTCACCTCCAGCGGCATGGTGCCACGTAGCAGCAAGTGACAGGACATGGAGGGGGGGTGGGGGTTAGGTTGCTGGTTGGACTGAGGGATCTCAGAGGTCTCTTCCAATCAAAACAATCTTATGGTTCCCTGATTTGCTTTTAATGGAGGGGTTCAGCAGCAGCTGATGGGGGTTGGAACTGGGGCAAGGAAGAGGCCCCACCCATGGCATGCTGCAGAGTGTTCACAGAATCACAGAGCTGTCAGGGCTGGAAGGGACCTCAAGGCTCAGCCAGTCCCAACCCCCCCTGCCGTGGCCAGGGACACCTCACACCACAGCAGGTTGCTCACAGCCACATCCAGCCTGGCCTTAGAACCCTCCAGGGATGGGGCTCACTGTGGAAGAGGGAGCAGAGCAAATGCCTATTGTTAAGGGCAGATGTTTGCAATCTTCTGCCTGAACTTTATGTCCCCCCCAGCCTGGGTTGTTGTTATTTTGCTGCCAGAATAATTCAGTTCTTTTGTTGGAAAAGCCCTTTGAGATCATCCAGGCTAACCAGGATTTAACTACCAAGGCTGGGGCTAAACCATGACCCTCAGCACCACATCTCTGTGGCTCTGAAACACCCCCAGGGATGGGGATTCAACCACCTCCCTGGGCAGCCTGGGCCAGGCTTGGAGAGCCCTTTCAGTGGAGAATTTTCTTCTAATGTCCAATCTAAACCTCTCCTGGGTGCAATTTGAGGCTTGTTCCTTGGGAGAAGAGCCCAGCCCCCACCTGACTCCTTTCAGGGGGCTGTAGAGAGCCAGAAGGTCTCCCCTCAGCCTCCTCTTCTGCAGGCTCAGCATCCCCAGGTCCATCCCATTCCCAGTTTGACTCCTCCTTAGGAATCACATCCCTGCTGGGAACAGAACCAGGCTTGGGTCTCACTTTGCTTTTGGGTTTTTCTCACTGCAGGAAAAGGTTTTCTCAACCTCCCCTGGTGCAACTTGAGGCCATTTCCTCTGATACTGTCCCTTGATACCAGGCAGAAGAGACCAACCCTCAGAGCCAGCTTGCATAGCAGATGCCATGCTGGCAGCAGGTGATTTTCAGGCAGGGATGGATCCCTAGTGCTCATGAGCAGCAACCCCTAGAACACCAACTCCCACCCCACATGTGGATGCAGCCCCAGCTCTTGCCTCCCTCTCCCTTGTGAGCTTCATCCCTGCCTTAAAATGTTCAAAGCAAGTCTGGACCTCACCCCTCAGAAGCAGCCTTGGGTGCAAGGCAATGCCAGCCTCAGAAGAGACCCTGGGAAAAGGTCCCTCTGGCCCCAGGCTCGGTTTTATTGCCCAGCCTGGTGCATTTGTGGTGTCCTTGGGAAAATTCACAGAATGGCTTGGGTTGGAAGGGATCTTAAAGCTCATCCAGTCCCAACCCCCCCTGCCATGGGCAGGGACACCTCCCACCAGCCCAGCTTGCTCAAGGCCTCATCCAGCCTGGCCCTGAACACCTCCAGGGAGGGGGCAGCCACAGCCTCCCTGGGCAACCTGTGCCAGTGCCTTGCTGATTGAGGTGGCCATGGGGAAATATCAGCCCCTGGGAAGCCTACAGTGTTCCAGTTCTGTGATATCTCTGTATCAGCAAACACCACAGAAAGAAGCAAACAGCCTTGTTTTGTCTTCCAGAGGGAGTGACCCACTTAGCACAACATCAGGGCAAGGCACCCCCTGGTTTCCAGCCCTCCCTGGGCAGACCAGGATGCTGCTGCAGAGATTGGTGATGGAAACACCAAACCCATTCATCCCAGTACAAACTCAGAGCATCCCTTCGTGCCTGGCTTCACCACAGCAGCACTCTGCATGAGCCATTCCATGGCTAGAGTGTGGACAACAGCTTTACACCTAACAGGTCATGGAATCACAGAACTGTCAGGGCTGGAAGGGACCTCAAGGCTCAGCCAGTTCCAACCCCCCTGCCATGGGCAGGGACACCTCAACACCACAGCAGGTTGCTCACAGCCACATCCAGCCTGGCTGCAAACACCTCCAGGCAGGAGGCTTCCACCACCTCCCTGGGCAGCCTGTGCCAGGCTCTCACCACCCTCATCACCCCAGGTGGATGCCAGCAAGGGCCATGAAGGTGAATGCAAAGGAGCAGCTGGTGGCATCCTCATGGATTCATGCAAAGTGTTCAGCACTGTCCCACATGGTCTCCAAATTGGAAAGAGGTGGATTTGATGGGTGGACAACTCTGTGGATAAGGAACTGTCTGGATGGTTGCACTCAAAGAGTGATGGTCAGTACCTCCAGGTCCACATAGAGCCCAGGTGGTGCTCCTCAGGGCTTGGGCCTGGGACTGGTGTGTTGTAGGCAACATGAGCAGTGGGACTGAGCAAGTTTGCTCCAAGCTCCTCAACATAAGAAGGATGTGAGATTGTTAGAGCAGGTTCAAAGGAGGCCACAAAGATGATCCAAGGGCTGGAGCAGCTCTGCTGTGAGGGCAGGCTGAGGCAGCTGGGGGTGTGCAGCTTGGAGTAGAGAAGGCTCCAGGAGGACCTTAGAGCTGCCTTCCAGTACCTGAAGGGATCCTACAGGGGAGCTGGGGAGGGACTTTGCACAGAGGCAAGGAGTGACAGGACCAGGGGTGATGGCTTCCAACTGGAAGAAGCTGGATTGAGATTGGACATTGGGAAGAAGTTCTTCCCCATGAGGGCAGTGAGGCACTGGAACAGGTTGCCAGGGAAGTTTTTCTTCCCAGAAAGAGAGATTGGCATTTGGGATGTGCTGCCCAGGGAGGTGGTGGAGTCACCATCACTGGAAGTGTTTCAAAAGAGCCTGTGCCATGGTTTAGTCGATTAGATGGTGCTGGGGGATGGGTTGGACTCGATGATCAGGTCTAGTCATGAGGTCTGTGGTGACAGGCTGGACTCCATGATCTTTGAGGTCTCTTCCAACCTTAGTGATACTGTGATACTGTGAGCTCTAAGGTCTTTTCCAACCTGGTTAATTCTGTACTCTGTTATGGAGGCTTCATGTCTGGAAGGGCTCAAAACCAGGCTGGATGAGGCCTTGAGCAAGCTGGGGCTGGTGGGAGGTGTCCCTGCCTATGGCAGGGGCTTTGGACCTGGCTGACCTAATTGTGGCCTTCCAGTATCTGAAGGGGGCCACAGGAAGACTGGGGAGGGACTACTCAGGATCTCAGGCAGTGATAGGGCTAGGGGGAATGGAATAAAGCTGGAGGTGGGGAGATTCAGGCTGGAGGTGAGGAGGAAGTTCTTCCCCATGAGAGTGGTGAAGCCCTGGAATGGGTTGTCCAGGGAGGTGGTCGAGGCCCCAGCCCTGGAGGTGTTTAAGCCCAGGCTGGATGAGGCTCTGGCCAGGCTGATCTAGTGTGGGGTGTCCCTGCCCATGGCAGTGGGGTTGGAACTAGATGATCCTTGTGGTCCCTTCCAACCCTGACTGATACTATGATACTATGATCTTTCAGGTCCCTTCCAACCCATTCTAAGGACTCTGTGTTCAGAGAGACTTGAGCCCTGGGTCAGTGCAGCTCCCCCCCACCCCCAGCAAGGCAGCCAGCTGCAGCAGAGGCACATTTATGCAACCTCAGAGGGAGAGAGGAGGTGTGGAGGTGAGGAATTTGGCCTGTGGGTTTTGTTTCAGCTCTCACATAATCTGACCTAATTTACCATTACCTGGCTGAAGGGATGAATGGAACAGGGAGAGGCAATGCCCAATGTGTATAATTAAAGTTGTCTTTTGTGTTACTTCCTGGACCCAAAAAAAAAAAGCAAAAAGAAGAACTAAAAACCTTATTTCTTTTTTTTTTTCTCCCTCTCTCTCAACTTGCCTTTCTGGTTTGAAGCCCTGAGGAAACAATGGGAAAGGTGCAGCACACACTGGTGCTGCTGTTGGGACTGACTGGTGGCACTGGGCAGAGAAAGCCAAGAGGATTCCCACAGGGTTTGCTGGCTCTGCCTCTGGCTTTGGCTCTGCTTTATTTTGGGGGTGGTTGTTGGTTTTTTTTCCCCCCCCTGGCTTTGTTTCTAGCAGCCAGCAAAATGATAGCCAGTAAGGTGGGAAGACATCACAGAATCACAGGATCACCAAGGTTGGAAGAGACCTCAAAGGTCATCAAGTCCAACCTGGCACCACAGACCTCATGACAAAACCGTGGCTCCAAGTGCCACATCCAATCCCCTCTTGAACACCTCCAGGGATGGGGACTCCACCACCTCCCTGGACAGCACATCCCAATGGACAACAGCTCTCTCTGGGAAGAACTTTCTCCTCCCCTCCAGCCTAAACTTCCCCTGGCACAGCTTGAGACTATGTCCTCTTGTTCTGGTGCTGCTTGCTTGAGAGAAGAGACCAACCCCCTCCTGGCTCCAACCTCCCTTCAGGGAGTTGGAGAGAGCAAGAAGGTCTCCCCTGAGCCTCCTCTTCTCCAGGCTAAGCAACCCCAGCTCCCTCAGCCTCCCCTCACAGGGCTGTGCTCCAGACCCCTCCCCATCCTCATTGCCCTTCTCTGGACACCTTCAAGTCTCTCAATGTCCATCTTAACCTGAGGAGCCCAGAACTGGACACAGGACTCCAGGTGTGGCCTAACCAGTGCTGAGCACAGGGCACAAGGACTTCCCTGCTCCTGCTGGCCACACTGTTTCTGCTGCAGGCCAGGATGCCTTTGGCCTTCTTGGCCCCTGGGCACACTGCTGGCTCATGTCTTTCAAGCTTTGGATGATTCTGCTCTGCCAGCAAGCTCTCAGATGGCTTTGGTCAAATTGTTTCCTCCTGATGGACTTCATCACTTCTTCTCTTGGGGAAGGTTTTGTGAGATAAGGAAAAAAGACCCAAGGATGAGAGGAGGGCTTTGCAGATGGGGCCATGGCTGACAGGCAGCCCCAGTCTGCTGCTACAGTGCAAGCAAAGCAAAACTCAGCTTCACCCACCCCAAAGTGAGCCCAGGCAGCACACATCTGGGGAGGCTGGGCTGTGGGGGACACCTCTGCAGCTGTGGGATGGGCAGAGAAGCATTTTAACAAACCACCACCACAATGCCAGCAGAAAATCCAGCTGGGAGACATGGCCCAGCCCTGCCTCCTCTTTCTCCTCCTCCACAGCCCCCTTTGCACCTCCAGCAGCCCAGGGGTTGTTCCCCTTGATCAGCAGCCACAGGCAGTGCCACCCACCAGCTGCCCCTCATATCTGCTCACCCTGCTGCACAGCCTGGGCTGATATTTGGGAGGGTGGGGTGGGGTGGATGCTGTGCTCCCCTGAGATAGGGGCCAGCACCCTGCACACACCTTCCTCAGGCTGCCAGGGCTGACTTGTGCCTGCCCTGGAGGTGGTTTCTCCTTTGGAGATGCGTGATGCCCCAATTCCAGCTCTGAGTCTCCACCAAGCCATTTTCTCCAGGCACCCATTCAGAAGCAGATGCTTTTAGCAGGGTGGATTTCTCCCAGATCCCCCTCTGAAGTGCACAGGGAGTGGGGCACAAAGCAGGATTTGGTGCCTGGAGGACACCTTCCTCCTGCCTGGGTGAAACACCAGGAGCAGAGCATCCCAATGGGAACCCAAGCTCCAACCAGCACAAGCGACAGGCAGTGGGGGGAGGTTGGGGGTGCTCATGGGGGGCTGAGAAATGCACACAGACATCCAATATTTTCTCCCTTGCTGTGAAAAGCCTGCAGCTGGGAATGATTAGCATGCACAAAACCAACTCACACATTCCTCCCAGCCCTTCCTTTATGCTGCCTACAGACTTGGGCAGCAAGGGGTCCGTGGCAGCTCTCAGTTGCTGCTTCTTTTTCAGTAACAACCTCGGCCAGCCCAGGCCAAGCCCTGGCCAAAGCTTGCCCATGGCACAGGAGCCACCCTCAAACCCCAGCACACCACCCCCCAGGGCAGCTTTGGGGTTTGATGGCAGCAGTGCCTTTTATTTACTTATTTATTCTCCTCTCCCTTCCCTCTCCTCTCCCTCTCCTCTGCTCTCCTCTCCTCTCCCTTCCCTTCTCTCTCCTCTCCCTTCCCTCTCCTCTCCCTTCCCTTCCCTCTCCCTTCCCTTCCCTCTCTCTTCCCTTCCCTTCCCTTCCCTCTCCCTTCCCTTCCCTTCCCTCTCCTCTTCCTTCCTTTCCCTCTCCCTTCCCTCCCCTCTCCTCTCCTCTCCCTTCCCTTCCCTCTCCTCTCCCTTCCCTCTCCTCTCCCTTCCCTCTCCTCTCCCTTCCCTCTCCTCTTCCTTCCCTCTTCTCTCTTCCCCCTCCCTTCCTTCTTCTCTCCTCTCCAAGCCTCTCCTCTGCAAACCTTTTCCTCTCTTCTCCTTCTCCCTCTCCTCTCCCTTCCCTCTTCCCTTCCCTTCCAGTCACAGCTTGCACAAACTACTTTTGGACTGAATTCAGTCCAGAAAGGGACCGAGGAGCTGCTGGGTTTTAGCTGCAGGGCTGAGCCCCTGCAATGCCAGGATGGGTCCCACCAGCCCAGTGCTTGAACATCTGCTGTGCTGAGTGAGGACAGGGAAACCCTGAAGGGCCACATGCTCCTCACCCCGTGGGACAGCAGGCTCAGCACCTTCACTGGGCTGAACCCCCTGCCCCCGGCAGAGTTTTGCTCCCTCCTCTGAGCCCTAGCACTGACAGCAGCTCCAGCACCTGCCCCAGGGCTCCATATTCCTGCTGCAAAGCAAGAGTAGGTCTAAGAGCCTCTCCCTGGAGGTCCTGTCATTATCTCAGCATAAGTCACCATCCCAAAGCACCTGATTTGTTGCCCGGGGCCACATCCAGCGCTGCTAGGGATCGGTGGCACACCCAGCACAGCTGTCCCTGCAAGTTCAGGGCTCTCTGCTGTGCTCTGATCCATCCTTTCACCCTCTGCCCTTTCACCCCAGCAGCCGGGCTCAGGCTGAAGCTTCAGCCCAGGGCTCCTAAACTGGCGCCAGTGGGAGAGTTGAGACACTGGCAAAGCCTCTCAGCCTTCCCACCGGATCATGCCTGGGATGAATCCGTGGATAAACTTTGTCTTTCCCTGCTGGCTGAAGGCGCTGCGTGGGCAGAAGCTGTGCTGCCGCTCAGTGGCGACGCGCAGGAGGGATCCCTGCTTTGCCAGCAGACTTTCCTTCCAGGCAAGGAGAGGCTTTTTGCCTCCCTCTCTCCCTCCCTCTTGCTTTCCTTCTTTTTTTCTTTCCTTCTTTCTTTTCTTCCTTTCTTTCCTTCTTTCCTTCCTTCTTTCCTTCCTTCTTCCCTTCCTTCTTTCCTTCCTTCTTCCCTTCCTTCCTTCTTCCCTTCCTCCTTCCCTTTCTTCCTTCCTTCTCCCCTTCCTCCCTTCCTTCTTCCCTTCCTCCCTTCCTTCTTCCCTTCCTCCCTTCCTTCTTTCTTCCTTCTTCCCTTCCTTCTTTCTTCCCTTCCTTCCTTCTTCCCTTCCTCCCTTCCTTCTTTCTTCCTTCTTCCCTTCCTTCTTTCTTCCCTTCCTTCCTTCTTCCCTTCCTCCCTTCCTTCCTTCCTTCTTCCCTTCCTTCTTCCCTTCCTTCCTTCCTTCTTCCCTTCCTTCTTCCCTTCCTTCCTTTCTTCTTTCTTTCTTCCTTCTTCCCTTCCTTCTTTTCTTCCCTTCCTTCCTTCTTCCCTTCTTTTCTTCCCTTCCTTCCTTCTTCCCTTCCTTCCTTACTCCCTTCCTTCCTTCCTTCTTTTCTTCCCTTCCTTCCTTCTTCCCTTCCTTCCTTCTTTTCTTCCCTTCCTTCCTTCTTCCCTTCCTTCCTTCTTTTCTTCCCTTCCTTCCTTCTTCCCTTCCTTCCTTCTTTTCTTCCCTTCCTTCCTTCTTCCCTTCCTTCCTTCTTTTCTTCCCTTCCTTCCTTCTTCCCTTCCTTCCTTCTTTTCTTCCCTTCCTTCCTTCTTCCCTTCCTTCCTTCTTTTCTTCCCTTCCTTCCTTCTTCCCTTCCTTCCTTCTTTTCTTTCCTTCCTTCCTTCTTCCCTTCCTTCCTTCTTTTCTTTCCTTCCTTCCTTCTTCCCTTCCTTCCTTCTTTTCTTTCCTTCCTTCCTTCTTCCCTTCCTTCCTTCTTTTCTTTCCTTCCTTCCTTCTTCCCTTCCTTCCTTTCTTTCCTTCCTTCCTTCTTCCCTTCCTTCCTTCTTTTCTTTCCTTCCTTCCTTCTTCCCTTCCTTCCTTCTTTTCTTTCCTTCCTTCCTTCTTCCCTTCCTTCCTTCTTTTCTTTCCTTCCTTCCTTCCTTCTTCCCTTCCTTCCTTCTTTTCTTTCCTTCCTTCCTTCTTCCCTTCCTTCCTTCTTTTCTTTCCTTCCTTCCTTCCTCCCTTCCTTCCTTTTCTTTCCTTCCTTCTTCCCTTCCTTCCTTCCTTCCTTCCTTCCTTCCTTCCTTCCTTCTTCCCTTCCTTCCTTCTTTGTTTCTTTCTTTCATTTATTTCTTTTATAACCCAATCTTATTTATTTACTGCTGATAAATATTTAGATGTTTGTTACAGGCACTACAATGCCCTGCTGTCATAGAATCGTGGAATCCCAAACTGGTTTGGGTTGAAGTGACCTTTAGAGCTCATCCGGCGCAACCCCCTGCAGTCAGCTCATCCACCTGCAACCAGAGCAGGTTGCTCAGAGCCCCAACCAACCTGATCTGGAATGGTCCCAGGGATGGGGCCAGCTCCCACCTTTCTGGGCAACCTGGGACAGGGTCTCACCACCCTCAGTGCAAAAACTTCCTTTCTCCAGACTGGCTCTCCCTCTTTCAGTTCAAACCATCACCCTTTGGCCTGTCACAACAGGCCCTGCTCAAAAGTCTGTCCCCAGCTTTCTTTAAGTCCTGAAAGGCCACCAGAAGGTCTCTCCCAGAGCCTTCTCTTCTCCAGGCTCAACCACTCCACCTCACTCAGCCTGGCTTCACAGCAGAGAGTTTCCAGCCCCCACATCATTTTTGTGGCCTCCTACAGCCCAGTTCTAGCAGTCCTTGCCCTTCTGTTGGGGGCTTCAGAGCCGGCCCCAGCACTGCAGGGGGAGTCACAGCAGAGGGGCAGAATTAATTCCCTGCCCCTAATGCCCACGTTGCTGGGGATCAGCCCAGGACAGTGCTGGTGCTAGGGTTGGGGCTAGAGCTGGGGCTGGGAAGTGGCTGGAAGCATTCTGTGCCAGCTCCGCTTAGCCTCAGTAATGCCACAACCCTTCCCACAGCGTCGCTCCCAGCCCACCAGCAGCCCCTGGGCCACGCCCCCCCATACCTACGACCAATCACTAGCACGCCTCAACCGTGGCCACGCCCCCTCTCATACCTTGACCATCCACGACCACACCTCATCCTTGGCCTCGCCCACTGTCCCACTGGCCCCGCCTCCCCAGGGCCGGTTACGCCCCCGGGGAATCCCTTCCCCACCCACTGCCGGCAGCACCACTTGCGTGCGTGTTTGCGTCACGTCCGGCGGCGGGACCCGGAAGTGGTGCCGTGGCCGGTTGCTATGCGGCGGGCCGGCGGCGGGCCGGCAGGTGAGTGTGGTGGCGGCGGCTATCCGGGCTTTATGGCTGGGAAGGCAGAAGGGAGGGTTCCTCCTAGGCTGGCCGTGCCTGGGGGGAGCGTGTCTGTTCTCTCAGGGTGGGCCCCGCTCGTCGGGGGTGCCGCTGCGGTTTTGGGGAGCGGGATGAGGGGTGAGGCAGGGCCGTGCCGTGTGGCCTCTCCGATGCTGGCGTGCGAGGAAGAGGTTTGGGATTTGCACAGCCACCCTGCATGTTCCACTCCCTGCGAGCTTGTGGGACTCGCTCGGAGCGGGAGTGGGCGGCTGCGGTTTGGCAGCCGCGCAGGGAATTGGTGGCACCTCGGGCAGCTGCTTTCGTAAGGCTGCGGCGGGAGTGGAAGGGCTGCGAGGCCACCTGCAGGGGGTGGAAAAAGAAGGGAAGTCCTGACCTGCCCTGGAGTGTCGGCATTTGTGTGGTGATCTCCTCTTCAAGTGGTGCTGCAGTTCTGTAGCATCTGGAGGCTTTGCATCGCAGGCAGAGGCTTTGCCGGTAGCAGCAGAGCTGAAGGTGCTCTGCTTAAGAAAGCTTGTGCAGCAGCTGTGCTGCTGTCTGTGCCCGACTTCTTTTCCTCTTCCTGAGCAGAGCAGTGAGCAGCTATGCTGCAGGCAGAGTCAGCCTGAGGAGGATGCCCAGGACACCATCCAGGCAGGCTTTGAATGTCTCTGAGAGTGGAGATGCCATAGAACCTCCCAGAGCAACCAGTTCCAGTGTCCCTGCACCCTCATGGGGGGTGTTTTCTGTTCACTAAGTGTCTTGCTGAGCTCTGTCCTGACAGATCTTGCCAGAAAAATGGCCTCAGGTTGCACCAGGGGAGGTTTAGGTTGGCCATGAGGAACAATTTCTTCCCCTTGAGGGTTGTCCAGGCCTGGCCCAGGCTGCCCAGGGCAGTGGTGCAGTCCCCAGCCCTGGAGAGGTTTCATAGCTGTGTAGATGTGGTGCTGAGGGCCAGGGTTTGGTGGTGCTTTGGCAGTGCTGGGTTAAGGGTTGATCTTACAGGGCTTTCTCAGTCAAAACTCTGTGATTCCATGAACTCCTTGTGCTTTGCACCTTGTGCCTCATGTCACTGGGCACCACTGAGAGGAGAGTTTGCTTCCCTCTTTCCATTCAGATGCCTCTGTGCATTCATATTGCTGCCTCCTCTCATCATGTGAGAGACACTTCAGCACCTCTGTCATCTTTGTAGCCCTACACTGAACTTCCTCTGTGTAGTTCTTGCCCTGGGGAGCCTCAGACTGGGCCTAGCATTCCACATGTAGCCTCCCCAGAGCAGAGGGGAAGGACCTGCTGCTAGTGCTCTTCATAATGCTGTCTGGAAGCTCATCTCTGGTCTCTCTTTCATTCAGGAACAGAGGAGCCATGGCTTTGAGGAAGGTTGATGTGCCTTGTCAGGCTGAGGTGGCTGGCTGATGTTTGCACACCAGCTTGGCTTTTCTCTCTGCTGGTCACACCCAAAATGGGGAGGTAAGGATCTCAGAATGGGGAGGCAAGGATCCCCAAGCAGCTGCCAGGGAAGCTAGTGATAAAGTCATGGCTGATAATGAACTCAAAGATGGGGATGGTGCCTTGAGTGCCCTCAAGGCAGGGAATGGGCAAAGCAGAGGCTTCTGAAGAATCTGTTGGTGTCTGGAATCTGCTGAGGTAGGAACTGGCTGGAGGCTGAGCCCAGAGAGTGGTGGTGAATGGTGCCACAGCCAGCTGGCAGCCAGGCACCAGTGGTGTGCCCCAGGGATCAGTGCTGGGCCCCAGCCTGCTCAGTATCTTTATTGATGATCTGGATGAGGGCACTGAGTCCATCAGCAGTAAGTTTGCAGATGACACCAAGCTGGGGGCAGGAGTTGATCTGTTAGAGGGTAGGAGAGCTCTGCAGAGGGACCTTGCCAGGCTGGGCAGATGGTCACAGTCCAACAGGATGGCATTGAACAAGTCCAAGTGCCAGGTGCTGCACTGTGGCCACAGCAACCCCAGGCAGTGCTACAGGCTGGGGTCAGAGTGGCTGAGAGCAGCCAGGCAGAGAGGGACCTGGGGGTAGTGATGGACAGCAGCTGAACATGAGCCAGCAGTGTGCCCAGGTGGCCAAGAAGGCCAATGGCATCCTGGCCTGGGTCAGGAGCAATGTGGCCAGCAGAAGCAGGGAGGTCATTGTGCCCTGTGCTCAGCACTGGTTAGGCCACACCTGGAGTCCTGTGTCCAGTTCTGGGCTCCTCAGTGTAGGGAAGATGTTGAGCTGCTGGAAGATGTCCAGAGAAGGGCAACAAAGCTGGGGAGGGGTCTGGAGCACAGCCCTGTGAGGAGAGGCTGAGGGAGCTGGGGTTGCTTAGCCTGGAGAAGAGGAGGCTCAGGGGAGACCTTCTTGCTCTGTGCAACTCCCTGAAGGGAGGTTGTAGCCAGGTGGGGGGTTGGTCTCTTTTCCCAGGCACCCAGCAGCAGAACAAGAGGACAGAGTCTGAAGCTGTGCCAGGGGAGGTTTAGGCTGGAGGGGAGGAAGAAATTCTTCCATTGGGATGTGCTGCCCAGGGAGGTGGTGGAGTCCCCATCCCTGGAGGTGTTGAAGTAAGGCTTGGCTGTGGCCCTTGGAGCCATGGTTCAGCTGTCAGGAGGTGTCAGGGGATAGCTCACAGGTTGGAGTTGCTGATCCCTGAGGTCTTTTCCAGCCTGGTGGATTCTGTGATTCTATTTTCTGCCTTTCTTTGGGGGGGTCTGTGGGGTGTAATAAAGTCAACTTTTCAAGCAGATTGTCCTCTCTGGATTTTAGGATCAGCATCTCATGTTTGCTTCCTGCTTCTTGGCACTTCAGCATCTCTCCAGTGGGATGTCCCCGTGTCCTCAACACCAGCCTGAGGCAGATCCTGGTGGTTGGAGTCCTGGCTGCTGCTCTCTCCCTGCTTTACTATTCCCTGGTGGTCCTCAGGAGCAAGTATGGGCGTGCCTACAGGGACAAAAGCTTCCACAGGTGAGGGAGCTGGCAAGGGGCTTGTGGAGGGGAAGGGCAGGTGGTTTGGGGCTGAAAGAGAGAGCCCTGGCAGCTCAGGTCTGTAAAAGCCATGGGGGGTTAGAAGGGCTCTGCTTGGTCGTCCCAGAGAGGTTCTCCTCCCACTCTGCTCTGCCCTGCTGAGGCCACATCTGGAATATTGTGGCCAGCTCTGGGCCCCTCAGTTCCAGAGGGACCTCAGGGAACTGCTTGAGAGAGTCCATCTCAGAGCCACAGAGCTGCTGCAGGCAGTGGAACATCTCCCTGTGAGGAGCTGGGGGTGCTGACTGACAGCAGCTGAACATGAGCCAGCAGTGTGCCCAGGTGGCCAAGAAGGCCAAGGGCATCCTGGCCTGCATCAGGAACAGTGTGGCCACCAGGAGCAGGGAGCTCATCCTGCCCTGTGCTCAGCACTGGTTAGGCCACACCTGGAGTCCTGTGTCCAGTTCTGGGCTCCTCAGGTTAAGAAGGACATTGAGAGACTTGAAGGTGTCCAGAGAAGGGCAATGAGGCTGGGGAGGGGTCTGGAGCACAGCCCTGTGAGGAGAGGCTGAGGGAGCTGGGGTTGCTTAGCCTGGAGAAGAGGAGGCTCAGGGGAGACCTTCTTGCTCTCTGCAACTCCCTGAAGGGAGGTTGGAGCCAGGAGGGGGTTGGTCTCTTCTCCCAGGCACCCAGCACCAGAACAAGAGGACAGAGTCTCAAGCTGTGCCAGGGGAAGTTTAGGCTGGAGGGGAGGAGAAAGTTCTTCCCAGAGAGAGTTGTTGGCCATTGGAATGTGCTGCCCAGGGAGGTGGTGGAGTCCCCATCCCTGGAGGTGTTCAAGAGGAGATTGGATGTGGCACTTGGTGCCATGGTTTAATCATGAGGTCTGTGGTGCCAGGTTGGACTGGATGACCTTTGACCTTGGTGATACTGAGGCCAGGCTGAGGGAGCTTGGAGCAGAGGAGCCTGAGGGCTGCCTTCATTGCAGGGGATGAAGATGTGCAGGGCTGGAGCCAGGCTCTGCTCAGGGATGTCCAAGGACAGACCAAGGGGCACTGGGGGCAAGCTGGAGCAGAGGAGGTGCCAGGGGAACAGAAGGGAAAACTTCATTGTGAGGATGCTGGAGGCCTGGAGCAGGCAGCCCAGAGAGGCTGTGGAGTCTCCTTCTCTGGAGAGATCCCAAACCCACCTGGATGTGTTCTGTGAGACCTGCCCTGGGTGATCCTGCCCTGGCAGGGGGCTGGGACTGGCTGATCTCCACAGGTCCCTTCCAACCCCTCCCATGCTATGCAAGTATAGGAGTGAAACATTCTCATCTCAGCTGATTTTCATGTCTCAAGAGCTCAGGCTGAGATTATCCTATGGGATGTGTCTGCAGCAGCTCAGGAAAACAAGAGGCACAGAAACCCTGGAATGCTTGGGGTGGGAAGGGACCTTTCAAGCCCACCCAGTCCAACCCCCCTGCAGCCAGCAGGGACATCCCCAAGCAGAGCAGGTTGCTCAGAGCCCAAACCAACCTGCCCTGCAATGGTGCCAGGGATGGGGCAGCTCCAACCTCTCTGGGCAGCCTGGGCCAGGCTCTCAGCACCTTCTTTCCTTCTCTCCCCTCTGAATCTCCCTCTTTGAGTTCAATCCATCCCCCCCCTTGTCCTGTCACAGGAGGCCCTGCTCAAAAAGTCTCTCCCCAGCTTTCTGCTCAGCCTCTTTAAATCCTGCTAGGGCACCAGAAGGTCTCCCTGGAGCCTTCACTTCTCCAGGCTGAGCAACCCCAAACCCTCTCAGCCTGGCCTCAGCACCAATTCTTTTGCAGGTTGGTTGGGATGTTTGCTGTGGGGACTGAGTCCTTAGCAGGGATACTTCAGGGCTGGGTTTGTGTCTTCACAGCAGTGACAGCTGTGGGGCTTCTGGCTCTGAAGCTGATGGGGAGGAAAAGCTTCCCTGGGGCACTTGAGTAACCTTTAGTTCTCCTGCAGATACCTTGCCAGAGTCACTGACACAGAGGCCACAGACACCAGCAACCCCAACCTCAACTATGGCATCGTTGTGGACTGTGGCAGCAGTGGCTCCAGGATCTTTGTGTACTGTTGGCCCAGGCACAATGGCAATCCCCATGACCTGCTGGACATCAAGCAGATGAGGGACAAAGCCAGGAAACCAGTGGTGATGAAAATTAAACCAGGTACTGGGCAGAGAGGTGCCTCCTGGGTGGCTCTGGACAGGAGGGGAGCCTGCTGGGTGGCTCTCTGGGCAGGAGGGGAGCCTCCTGGGTGGCTCTGGACAGGAGGGGAGCCTGCTGGGTGGCTCTGGACAGGAGGGGAGCCTGCTGGGTGGCTCTGGACAGGAGGGGAGCCTGCTGGGTGGCTCTCTGGACAGGAGGGGAGCCTGCTGGGTGGCTCTGGACAGGAGGGGAGCCTGCTGGGTGGCTCTCTGGGCAGGAGGGGAGCCTGCTGGGTGGCTCTCTGGACAGGAGGGGAGCCTGCTGGGTGGCTCTCTGGGCAGGAGGGGAGCCTCCTGGGTGGGGAGGGGTCTGGAGCACAGCCCTGTGAGGAGAGGCTGAGGGAGCTGGGGTTGCTTAGCCTGGAGAAGAGGAGGCTTAGGGGAGACCTTCTTGCTCTCTCCA
Organism: Melanerpes formicivorus; assembly: GCF_026170545.1. Taxonomy (NCBI): domain Eukaryota; kingdom Metazoa; phylum Chordata; class Aves; order Piciformes; family Picidae; genus Melanerpes; species Melanerpes formicivorus. The sequence continues at coordinate 3,498,387 of NW_027142386.1, read as the reverse complement.
ACTCCCTGCAGGGAAGTTGTAGCCAGCTGGGGGTTGGTCTCCTCTCCCAGGCACCCAGCAGCAGAACAAGAGAACACAGTCTCAAGCTGTGCCAGGGGAGGTTCAGGCTGGGTGTTAGGAAGAAATTCCTCCAGGAGAGATTGGCCACTGGGATGTGCTGCCCAGGGAGGTGGTGGAGTCCCCAGCCCTGGAGGTGTTCAAGAGGGGCTTGGATGTGGCCCTTGGAGCCATGGGTTGCCTGTCAGGAGGTGCTGGGTGCCAGCTTGGACTTGCTGATCTCTGAGGTCTTTTCCCACCTGGTTGCTTCTGTGTTCTGGATTCCCTGGCTTTGCCCTTTGGCTTCTCTTTGGTTCTGCAGGTTTTTCCCCAGCTCACAGCTGAGCTGCTTCCCTCTCCTCCTTTTCCTTCCTGCAGGCATCTCAGAGTTTGCCAGCTCTCCAGGCAAGGTCAGTGATTACATCTCCCCACTCCTCAGCTTTGCTGCTGAGCACGTGCCCCGTGCCAAGCACAAGGAGACTCCTCTCTACATCCTCTGTACTGCAGGCATGAGGATTCTGCCAGAAAGGTGATTTGCTCTCCTGTCTTTTACCCTTTCCCACCCCAGCCCTGCCCTGCCTGCCTGGTTTGGGGTTTTCTTGGGTTTTTTAACTGTGCTTCTTTGGCAGCCAGCAGAAGGCAATCCTTGAAGATCTGCTCACTGACATCCCTGTGCAGTTTGACTTCCTCTTCTCAGACTCCCATGCAGAGGTGATTTCAGGGAAGCAGGAAGGTGAGCTCCATTCACATTCTCTTGGGGATGTTTGCTGCATTCCCAATGCAACTTGGATTCATTTATTGGTTTGGGGTTCTTTAGTTAATGCTTTGACTAAGAGACCTCAGCAGGAGCAGAAGATCATCTGCTGTGAGCTATGGAATCAGAGAATGGTCAGGGTTGGAAGGGACCTGAAGGCTCAGCCAGTTCCAACCCCCCTACCATGGCCAGGGACACCTCACACCACAGCAGGTTGCTCACAGCCACATCCAGCCTGGCTGCAAACACCTCCAGGCAGGAGGCTTCCACCACCTCCCTGGGCAGCCTGTGCCAGGCTCTCACCACCCTCCTGGGGAACAACTTCTTCCTCACAGCCAATCTGCATCTCCCCACTTCTAGTTTTGCTCCATCCCCCCCAGTCCTATCCCTCCCTGATACCCTCAAAAGTCCCTCCCCAGCTTTCTTGGAGCCCCCTGCAGATCCTGGAAGGCCACAATTAGGTCTCCTTGGAGCCTTCTCCTCTCCAGCCTGCACAACCCCAACTCCCTCAGTCTGTCCTCACAGCAGAGCAGTTCTCTCTCTCTCTCTTCTGACTCCTTTAAATGTTTTCTCATTAGCAGTGAAAATAACTTCAGTATTTAGCAGGAATTTGAGTTCTCTGCTTTGGGGGAGGGAGGGGTGAGAATTAGGCACCAGGGATTGATGGGAGAAGCATGGCAGGGAAAAATGGTTTCTGAAGGAGCCATGGTTTGATGGGATCAGCTTGCTGGAGAGGCTGAAAGTCATAGAACCATGGAATGGCTCAGGTTGGAATGGAGCTCAGAGATCCTCTCCTCCAACCTCCCTGCCATGGGCAGGGACAGATCTCCACTAGATTCAGCTGCTCAAGGCCTCATCCAGTTTGGCCTTCAACACCCCCAGGCAGGAGGCAGCCACAGCCTCCCTGGGCAGCCTGGGCCAGGCTCTCACCACCCTCACACTGAAGAGCTGCTTCCTCAGCTCCACTCTAACCCTGCTCTGCCTCAGCTTCAAACCATTCCCCCTTGGCCTGGCTTCAGACCCCCTCAGCAAAAGTCTCTCTGCAGCCTTCCTGCAGGATCCCTTCAGCTCCTGGCAGGCAGCTCTGAGGTCCCCCTGGAGCCTTCTCCTCTCCAGGCTGCACAGCCCCAGCTCCCTCAGCCTGTGCTCACAGCAGAGCTGCTCCAGCCCTGGGAGCATCTTTGTGGCCTCCTCTGGCCTCACTCCACAGCTCTGTGTCCTACTCCTGCTGGGGACACCAGAGCTGGAGGCAGGATTGGAGGTGAGGTGTGAGCAGAGCAGAGCCCAGGGGCAGAATCCCCTCTGCTGCCCTGCTGCCCACCCTGCTCTGGCTGCAGCCCAGCACCCAGCTGCCTTGGGGCTGCAGGAGGGCACTGCTGGCTCCTGGGGAGCTGCTCAGCACCCAGCACCCCCAAGGCTCTTTCTTGAGAGCTTTAAATCACTTTAGAACCATTCTGCATTGCTATATGAAGTTGGGATTTTCATCCCTTGGGAGAGAAGGCTGAGAAGAGCTGCTCAGGGATCTTGAACCTCTAAGGGCTTTATCTAATGAAGGGTGAGCAGTGATCAGACAATCCTCCTCCTGAAATGCCCCAAGCTCTGTTCTTTATCCCCACAGGAGTTTATGCATGGATTGGCATCAACTTTGTGCTTGGAAGATTTGAACATACAGATGATGGTGAGTGTCTGAACAGGGAGCACTCCCAGTGCATCCCTGCAGCAGGGACCTGTTGGAGCAGGGCCAGGGGAGGCCACAGCAATGCTGGCAGGGCTGGAAGGGCTCTGCTGTGAGGCCAGGCTGAGACAGTTGGGGTTGCTCAGCCTGGAGAAGAGAAGGCTCCAGGGAGACCTTCTGGTGGCCTTGCAGGACTTGAAGAAAACTGGGGGCAGACTTTGAGCAGGGCCTGGTGGGACAGGCCAAGGGGGGGTGGTGTGAACTGAGAGAGAGAGATTGAGGCTGGAGAGAAGGAAGAAATGTTAGACACTGAGGGTGCTGAGAGCCTGGCAGAGAGCTGCCCCATACCTGGAACCAATCCAGGTCAGGTTGTCTGTGGCTCTGAGCAGCCTGCTCTGGTTGGGGATGTCCCTGCTGGCTGCAGGGGCTTGCACTGGATGAGCTTCAAAGGTCCCTTCCCACCCAAACCAGTCTGGGACTCTATGGTTCAAGGATGGCTTTGCTGTCCCTGCTGCTGTGCTTTTGGAGCCAGATAATGGGTTGGGTTGGAAGGGAGCTCAAAGCTCATCCAGTGCCAACCCCCTGGCATGGGCAGGGACACCTCCCCCCAGCCCAGGCTGCTCAAGGCCTCATCCAGCCTGGCCTGGAACACCTCCAGGGAGGGGACAGCCACAGCCTCCCTGGGCAACTTGTTCCAGGGTCTCCCCACCCTCCCCCTCAAGAGTTTCTTCCTCATCTGCAGTCTCAATCTCCCCTCTCCCAGCTCAAAAGCTGTTGTCCCTCATCCTATCCCTCCCAGCCCTTTGCCAGGGCCTTGCAGAAGACCTCCTCCATCCCAAGCTGCTGCTGTGGCCTCAGCTTTTGATGGGAAGTTTTGGCAGTCTGCATTGCTCCCCCAAACCCCCAGAAGTTACCCAGGGGCAGAGCCCTGCTGCTTTAGGCCTGCCCTGGGGTGAGGGGGGAGGTGTTCCTCCCTGCCCTCTTGCTCTCCTGCAGCATTTCTCAGTCACCATCCCTGGAAGTGTTTTGAAGAGAGCCTGGAGGAGGCACTCAGTGCCATGGCTTAGGTGATGAGGTGGTGCTGGGGGTTGGATGAGGTTGGACTGGCTGATCTCTGAGGTCTTTTCCAAGCTGGTTAACTCTGTGTTCTGTCCAGAGGATGAAGCAGTTGTGGAGGTCCTTGTGCCAGGCAGTGAGAACAAGGAGGCCATCTTCAGAAAGAGGACAGTGGGTATCCTTGACATGGGTGGAGTCTCGACTCAGATTGCCTATGAAGTCCCTAAAACTGTAAGCTTTGCCTCTTCACAGCAGGTTATTATCTGTGCAACTTCCTCCTTTTGGCTTTTGGAGTTCTTTGCCATGCATTGTCCTTGCTCTGGAGTTTGGGTTTTGCCCCCACCCCTCTTCACCCCCCCCTCCATTTGTTTGGAGTCCTCCCCTCCCTTTACATCCCATGCCACCAAAACAAAGAGCAAAGCAAGAGAAGATCAAAGCTGGCAGAGGCCTTCCTCAGCTCAGCAGTTCAGTTGTCTTGGGCACTCAGAGAGTTGCTTCCCAGCAGTGTCATTGGCCACTGGTTTTATTCACAGTGGGTCTGGGCTCTGTGGCTGCTGTGCATGCAGGGATGTAAGTGTGTGTTGGACTGGAGGTTGGATTTGGGTGTTGTGTGCTTCTTCCCCTGTAAGAGCTTCTGTGAGACAGAGCCAGGCCACTGCTGGAGTCCTGGGTCCAGTTCTAGGCTCCCCAGGTGCAGAGGGACAGGGAAGTGTCCAGAGTAGGCTGGGAAGCTGCTGAGGGGCCTGGAGCAGCTCTGTGAGGAGCAAAGGCTGAGAGCCTGCAGAAGAGCAGCCCCAGAGGGGAGCTGAGCAATGCTCAGCAAGAGCCAAAGGAGCTGTGGGGGGCAAGAGGCTGGGGCCAGACTCTGCTGAGTGGTGCCCAGGGCCAGGCCAAGGGGCAAGGGGCACAAAGTGGCAGCCAGGAGGTTCCACTTCAACATGAGGAAAAGATTCTTCACTTTGAAAGTGGCAGAGCCCTGGAGCAGGCTGCCCAGAGAGGTTGTGGAGTCTCCTTGTGTGGAGAGCTTCCAACCCCCTCTGGCCATTGTGCTCCTGGGCAAGCTGCTGTGGGTGCCCTGCTGGAGCAGGAGGGTTGGACTGGATGAGCTCCAGAGGTCTCTTCCTCAGCTCCACTCTAACCCTGCTCTGCCTCAGCTTCAAACCATTCTCCCTTGGCCTGGCTCCAGACCCCCTCAGCAAAAGTCTCTCTGCAGCCTTCCTGCAGGATCCCTTCAGCTCCTGGCAGGCAGCTCTGAGATCCCCCTGGAGCCTTCTCCTCTGCAGGCTGCACAGCCCCAGCTCCCTCAGCCTGTGCTCCCAGCAGAGCTGCTCCAGCCCTTGGAGCATCTTTGTGGCCTCCTCTGGCCTCACTCCACAGCTCTGTGTCCTTCTCCTGCTGGGGACAGCAGAGCTGGAGGCAGGATTGGAGGTGAGGTGTGAGCAGAGCAGAGCCCAGGGGCAGAATCCCCTCTGCTGCCCTGCTGCCCACCCTGCTCTGGCTGCAGCCCAGCACACAGCTGCCTTGGGGCTGCAGGAGGGCACTGCTGGCTCCTGGGGAGCTGCTCAGCACCCAGCACCCCCAAGGCTCTTTTTGCAGGGCTGCTCTCAACCCACTCTGCACCCAGCCTGGAGTTGTGTCTGGGATTGTCCTGAGCCAGCTGCAGGGATAATCTCCTACTAACTTCACGGAGAAGTGACCTAGAGCAGGACTAGCAGGGAGGTCCTCAGCTGTGGCTCTCCAGTGGGCACTGAAGCTGAGAGCAGCTCGCCCCGGTGCATCGCCAGCTGGAGGCTGCAAAGGCTTGCAGGTGGCTGCTGATCAGTTTTGTGTCATCTTTGGGTCCTGGCTCCTGTTATTTCCACCTCACCTTGGTGCTTGTGTTTCCTGCAGGAGGAAGTAGCCAAAAACTTGCTTGCAGAGTTCAACCTGGGGGTGTGATGCTCATCAAACTGAGCACATCTACAGAGTCTACGTTGCCACCTTCCTGGGCTTCGGGGGTAACGCGGCGAGGCAGCGATACGAGGAGAGCCTCTTTGCCAGCACTCTGCTCAAGAAACAGGTAGCTGGCTGCAGGCACTGGGGGATGTGGGTTCTGGGCTTCACAGGGCTCACTGAGCCCCTAACTGAGCCCCCAGTTGTGGTGTCTCCACCATAAGAAGGACAAAGGACTGGCTGCAGCCAGAGCAGCAGGGCAGGGGATAACGAACAGAGCTTGGGGCATTTCAGGAAGAGGATTGTCTGATCACTGCTCACCCTTCAGTAGGTAAAGCCCTTAGAGGTTCAAGATCCCTGAGCAGCTCTTCTCAGCCTTCTCTCCCAAGGGATGAAAATCCCAACTTCATATAGTAAAGCAAAAGTGATTTTTAAGTGATTTAAAGCTCTCAGGGAAGAGCCTTGGAGGTGCTGGGTGCTGAGCAGCTCCCCAGGAGCCAGCAGTGCCCTCCTGCAGCCCCAAGGCAGCTGTGTGCTGGGGCTGCAGCCAGAGCAGGGTGGACAGCAGGGCAGCAGAGGGGATTCTGCCCCTGAGCTCTGCTCTGCTCACACCTCACCTCCAATCCTGCCTCCAGCTCTGGGGTCCCCAGCAGGAGAAGGACACAGAGCTGTGGAGTGAGGCCAGAGGAGGCCACAAAGATGTTCCAAGGGCTGGAGCAGCTCTGCTGGGAGCACAGGCTGAGGGAGCTGGGGGGTGTGCAGCCTGCAGAGGAGAAGGCTCCAGGGGGACCTCAGAGCTGCCTGCCAGGAGCTGAAGGGATCCTGCAGGAAGGCAGCAGAGAGACTTTTGCTGAGGGGGTCTGGAGCCAGGCCAAGGGGGAATGGTTTGAAGCTGAGGCAGAGCAGGGTTAGAGTGGAGCTGAGGAAGAAGCTCTTCAGTGTGAGGGTGGTGAGAGCCTGGCCCAGGCTGCCCAGGGAGGCTGTGGCTGCCTCCTGCCTGGGGGTGTTGAAGGCCAGGGCTGGATGAGGCTTTGAGCAACCTGGGCTAGTGGGAGGTATCCCTGCCTGTGGCAGGGGATTGGAACTGGTTGATCTTTAAGGTCCCTTCCAGCCCAACCCATGCTGTGACTCCCCTGATTTGGTGAAACTCTTCACTTCCAGAGCATGCTGCAGGCAGTTCTGAAGTCTCTGCACATGAGGCAGCTTTTTTGCTGCTCTTGTGAAGCTCTTCCCAGAAAGAGGAACTGCCCACTGGGATGTGCTGCCCAGGGAGGTGGTGGAGTCCCCATCCCTGGGGGTGGTCAGGAGGGGGCTTGGATGTGGCCCTTGGAGCCACAGGTTAGCTGTCAGGAGGTGCTGGGTGCCAGGTTGGACTTGCTGATCCCTGAGGTCTTTTCCAACCTCCTTGATTCCATGCTGCCTGTGCTTGCTCTCCCTTGCAGGCTGCTGGGCAAGCAGACAGGGCTGACTTCTGATTCCCCCTACCTGGATCCCTGCCTGCCCCTGGATGCTGAGGATGAAGTCCAGCAGGGTGGGCAGGTCCTGCACCTGCGGGGCACGGGGGACTTCCAGCTCTGTCGTGAGCTCATCCAGCCCTTCATGAACAAGACCAATGAAACACAGACCTTCCCTCAATGGTGTCTACCAGCCTGCTGTGCCCTTCCAGAACAGTGAATTCTATGGCTTCTCAGAGTTCTACTACTGCACTGAGGACGTGCTGCGCATGGGAGGGGACTACAACGCTGCCAAGTTCACCAAGGCTGCCAAGGTGAGCTGCTCCTGAGGGGGAAACCTTGGCCAGTGCCATGCCCCAGGCTGCAGCAAGGGTGGCTGGAAAGCTGCCCACTGCAAAAGGGGCCTGGAGATGACAGCTGGCTCAGCATGAGCCAGGGCTGTGCCCACAGGTGGCCAAGGAGGCCTGGATCAGCCTGGAGTGGCCAGCAGCAGGGTAGGGACTGTGCCCCTGCACTGGGCACTGCTGCAGCTGCAGCTCCAAGCCTACATTCAGTCCTGGGCCTCTCGCTGCCAGAAGGACATTGAGGAGCTGGAGCAGGTCCAGAGAAGGGCAAGGAAGCTGGGGAAGGGGCTGGGGAGCAGGGCTGGGGAGCAGCTGATGGAGCTGGGGGTGTTCAGTGTGGAGAAGAGGAGGCTGAGGGGAGACCTCTCTACAGCTCCCTGAACAGGGCTCAGGGTGTTGGGAAGAGTTTCAGGTCAGGCTACAACATACAGCAGAGGGCTGTGACCTGCTTGGTCAATGTCCTGGGCAAGACACAAGCTTTATTTCACCTCCTAAGTGTGAGACCAGAGAGTTTAAGTACCACTGCAGAGGAATGTGACCTGTGGGGGCCTGGAAATTCCCACACCCCCATTCTCTTCTGTGGGAAAAATCTTCCAAGGCATAGCCTAAAACTGCCACAGTCCACAGGTGCCAAGAGAGAGAAAGAGAGAGGGCATGTGGCACTGAGATCTGCCTTCTGGTTTCTCTTCCTCCCCCCTCTCTCTCCCTCTCTTCCTCCCCCCTCTCTCTCCCTCTCTTCCTCCCCCTCTCTCTCCCTCTCTTCCTCCCCCTCTCTCTCCCTCTCTTCCTCCCCCCTCTCTCTCCCTCTCTTCCTCCCCCTCTCTCTCCCTCTCTTCCTCCCCCTCTCTCTCCCTCTCTTCCTCCCCCTCTCTCTCCCTCTCTTCCTCCCCCTCTCTCTCCCTCTCTTCCTCCCCCTCTCTCTCCCCTCTCTTCCTCCCCCTCTCTCTCCCTCTCTTCCTCCCCCTCTCTCCCCCTCTCCCTCTTTGGGGTTTTTTGGGGAGGTTTTGTTGTCTTTGGGGTTTTTTTTGGGGGGGGGGTTGTTGTCTTTGGGGTTTTTTGGGGGGGGGGTGTTGTCTTTGGGATTTTTTTTGGGGGGTTTTGTTGTCTTTGGGGTTTTTGGGGGGGGGTTCTTTGCCTTTTTTCGTTGTGGTTTTGTTTTGGCCGCTTTCTTCTTTGGGGTTATTTTTGGGGGGGGTTGTTTGGTGCTTTGGGGTTCTTGGGGGGTTTCTTTGTTCAGTTTGTTTGTTGGGGGGGGGTTCAGTTGGGGTTCTGTCTGCTCAGTCTGTTTCTCCCTTGCCTCTCTTGCAGGAGTACTGTGCCACAAAGTGGTCTGTCCTGCGGGAGCGTTTTGACCGGGGCCTTTATGCCTCACATGCTGATCTCCACCGATTGAAGTAAGTGCCCTGGCTGTTTGCTCAGCATTCACTCAGCCCCACACCTTGGCCGGGCCCTGGAGAGCTCAAGGGGATGGCCCAATGATCCAGCTCATTAAGTCGTGCACAGGTGTGAACAGAGCCTTTGGGTGTTGCATCAGCCATCCAAAGGGAGGGGAAACAAAACCAAACACAGCCCCAGGGGCTGCTGGAGAACAGGTTCTGCATGGCACAGCAGCGTGCCCTGGGGGCCAAGAAGGCCAGTGGGGTCCTGGGGGCATCAAGAGGAGTGTGGCCAAGAAGGCCAAGGAGGTCCTGGGGGCATCAAGAGGAGTGTGGCCAAGAAGGCCAAGAGGGTCCTGGGGGGCATTCAGAGGAGTGTGGCCAGCAGAGCCAGGGGTGCTGGGGGGAGCTGAATCATGAAAGCCAAGCAGCTCATGCAGCAGGAGCCTGACTCACCCCCCAGGGCTCTCAGGAGACATTGGGGTGAGAGAGGTCTTGGTCCCCACAGCCTGCAAGCTGTGTGTGGATGAGGACACAGCCACTGATGGGACAAGCAACTGCTCCCACTCATTGCTTGAAGGGCCCTGGGCAGGGAAAACACCAAACTGGTTGGAGGGGAAAGAAGTGAAATGCAAGGAAGAATAAACTGCAGCAGCACAGGCTGGGAGGGGATCTGCTGGAGAGCAGCCCCAAGGAGAAGGAGCTGGCAGTGCTGCTGGGCAGCAAGGGCTGCAGGGCACAGCAATGAGCCCTGGGGGCCAAGAAGGCCAAGGGGGTCCTGGGGGCATTCAGAGGAGTGTGGCCAGCAGGGCCAGGGAGCTTCTCCTCCCCCTCTGCTCTGCCCTGCTGAGGCCACACCTGGAATATTGCATCCAGCTCTGGGCTCCCCAGTTGAGCAGGGACAGGGAGCTGCTGGAGAGAGTCCAAGGGAGGGCTGCAAGGCTGCTGAAGGGACTGCAGCACTGCCTGGGGAGGAGAGGCTGAGAGCCCTGGGGGTGCTGAGTGTGGAGAGGAGAAGGCTGAGAGGGATCTGATCAATGTCTCTCAAGAGCTGAGGGCTGGGGGGCAGGAGGGAGGGGACAGGCTCTGCTCAGCTGCACCCTGGCACAGGCCAAGGGGCAAGGGATGGAAAGTGCAGCCCAGGAGGTTGCAGCTCAGCAGGAGGAGGAACTTCTGCCCTGGGAGGCTGCCAGAGGCCTGGAGCAGGCTGCCCAGAGAGGCTGTGGAGTCTCCTTGTGTGGAGCCTTTGCAGCCCTGTCTGGATGTGTTCCTGTGTGCCCTGGGCTGGATTCTCTGCTCCTGCCCTGGCAGGGGGTTGCACTCCATGCTCTTTGGAGCTCCCTTCCAGCCCCTAACCTCCTGGGAGCTGGGATCAGGACGTGTCAGGTGTAGCTCTGTCTCTAAGCACTGCTCTGAACTCCTGCCACTTTTCTTTCCCTCAGGTACCAGTGTTTTAAGTCTGCCTGGATGTATGAAGTGTTCCACAGTGGCTTCTCTTTTCCTGTCACTTACAGCAACTTGAAAACAGCTCTGCAGGTGTATGACAAAGAGGTGCAGTGGACCCTGGGGGCCATCCTCTACCGAACTCGCTTTTTACCTTTAAGGTACCAGCTCTGCCCTGCAGTGCCTGCCAAGGGCTTTGGGGTGGAAAGTGGGGGATTTGGGTGAAGGGGGAAAAGGGTGGTGGCAGCAAAGCAGCTGATAGGTAGGGGGAGGGGAGAGGATCCTAATGGAGCCTCAAGGAGATTCCTCCAGGAAGGCTGCAGAGAGACTTTTGCTGAGGGGATCTGGAGCCAGGCCAAGGGGGAATGGTTTGAAGGTGAGGCAGAGCAGGGTTAGAGTGAAGCTGAGGAAGAAGTTCTTCAGTGTGAGGGTGGTGAGAGCCTGGCCCAGGCTGCCCAGGGAGGCTGTGGCTGCCTCCTGCCTGGGGGTGTTCAAGGCCAGGCTGGATGAGGCCTTGAGCAGCTGAGTGTAGCTGAGAGCTGTCCCTGCCCATGGCAGGTGGGTTGGAGTGGGTGATCTCTGAGCTCCCTTCCAGCCTGAGCCATGCTGTGATATTTCAGGTAGCTCACCTAATCCTTTATAAAGCCTCTTGTGCTAACTCTGCCCTACTGAGGCCACATCTGGAGCATTATGCCCAGTTGCAGAGGGCCAGGGAACTGCTAGAGAGAGTCCAACAGGGCCTTGAAGATGCTGAGGGGCCAGGAGCAGCTCTGTGAGGAGCAAAGGCTGAGAGCCCTGGTGGATAAGAGCAGCCCCAGAGGGGATCTGAGCAATGCTCAGCAAGAGCTAAAGGAGCTGGGGAGAGTGCAAGAGGCTGGGGCCAGACTCTGCTGAGTGGTGCCCAGGGCCAGGCCAAGGGGCAGAGGGCACAAAGTGGCAGCCAGGAGGCTCCATCTGACTGTCAGGAGAAACTCCTTTGGTGCGAGGGTGCTGGAGGCCTGGAGCAGGCTGCCCAGAGAGGTTGTGGAGCCTCCTTGTGTGGAGAGCTTCCAGCCCACCCTGGGCACTGTGCTGCTGGGGGTGCCCCTGCCTGGATGATCTCCAGAGCTCCCTTCCAGCCTTCCCCACTCTGAGCTGCTGTCCCAGCCAAGCTCTGCCCCCGCGCTCAGCCAGCTCGGAGGTGAACTTTGATTCCCTCCTTGACCCCTGCCCTGCCTTTTGCTTCCTCCCAGGGACATCCAGCAAGAGAACTTCCGTGGCAGCCACTCCCACTGGAGGAGCTTCTCCTTTGTTTACAACCACTACCTGTTCTCTGCCTGCTTCCTGGTCGTGCTGCTCTCCATCCTGCTCTACCTGCTGCGCCTGCGCCGCATCCACCGCCGCATGCTGCGCAACTCCTCCTCCCCTGCCCTGTGGATGGAGGAAGGGCTCCCCCCACAGAAGATCCCAGGGCCCTGAGGAGATGCTGGGGTGGAGCTGTGCTTTTGTTGGGACTTGCTACACACACACACACACACACACAGAGAAAAAGCCATTGTTTTGCCTCAGGGTTCCTCCTTTTTGCCCCTTTCAGAAGCAGGTGTCTGCCCAGAGCGTGTGAGAGGGAAGGGCTCTGGAGAGGTGGGAGTGTGGGGGTCAGCCTGGCTTAGTCTCACCAAGTTCCAGCTGCCAAAACTCACCTTTTTTTGCTGCTGGTGTTCTGTGGGAATGTTGCACTTGTGTGTGTGTGTGTGATGGGAGTGAGCAGAAGCTCGCTGGCAGGCAGTGGGCAGCAGCAGCTTCAGCTCTGTGTGGTCAGAGAGTGAGGGGGAGGATGAGGGAGGCTCTGAAGGAGGTTTTTCTTCTCTCTGCCAGGCTTGCTCTGACTTCTCAATTCTGAGGCTCCCCAAGTCCAAGGAGAGAAAGTGCAGGGTTCTCAGGAAGGGGGGGGCAGAAAAAAACCCAAATAACCCTTTCATGTCAGCTTTTGTGTTCTGCCATCAGTGTTGTGATAGAGAAGGAAATTCAGTTGCAGCAGTGCTGGGCTTCCAGAAAAGCAGCTCAGCAGGAGCCAGCAGGGAGCACTTGCAGCCCAGGGAGCCAAGCAGAGCCTGGGCTGCAGCAAGAGAAGTGTGGCCAGCAGGGCCAGGGAGGGGATTCTGCCCCTCTGCTCCACGCTGCTGAGACCACAGCTGGAGCTCTGGGGCCAGTTCTGGAGCCTCTGTGCCAGGAAGGGTCTGGAGGTGCTGGAATGTGTCCAGAGAAGGGCCACGAGGAGGAGCAGAGGGCTGGAGCTGCTCTGCTGTGAGGACAGACTGAGGGAGTTGAGGTTGTTCAGTCTGGAGAGGAGAAGGCTCTGAGGAGACCTAATTGTGGCCGTCCAGCACCTGCAGGGGGCTCCAAGAAAGCTGGGGAGGGACTTTTGAGGGTGTCAGGGAGGGATAGGACTGGGGGGATGGAGCAAAACTAGAAGTGGGGAGGCTGTGAGGAAGAAGTTGTTGCCCATGAGGGTGGTGAGAGCCTGGCACAGGTTGCCCAGGGAGGTGGTGGAAGCCTCCTGCCTGGAGGTGTTTGCAGCCAGGCTGGATGTGGCTGTGAGCAACCTGCTGTGGTGTGAGGTGTCCCTGCCCATGGCAGGGGGGTTGGAACTGGCTGAGCCTTGAGGTCCCTTCCAGCCCTGACAGTTCTGTGAGTCTGTGATATACTCAAATCAGTTTGGGTTTAGGTTTGTTTTCTTTGTGAGAGTTTTCCCTTTTGTCTGGGAACCAATCTCCTCAGAGTGGCCAAAGTCACTTCATGAAACCTTTGATTTCTGTTTCCTGCTCACTCAGAGAGCTCCCTGAAGCTCCAGTAAGGAGGAGGAGAACTGGAGCATGCCTCAGCTTTTTGGTTCTGCTAGGCTCAGACCCTGCCCTGTGTCTTCTTCCTTGTGGAGTCCTCTGCTTTGTTAATTTATGTTTTATTTAAAACAGTTGATTTGACTTGAAGGTAAAATTGTCCATGATTAAAGGTCAGATTTCTATGAGCTCCTGGGGTGTGGATCTTTTAGAGCATTTCTCTTCCCACTGGATCCAGCTGGCAAAACTTTTCTTCTCTTCTGGGAGGTGTGAGCTGCCCTGGCTGCCAGGGCTGTGGAACAGCTTTGTCAGTGGCACTCAGGCACCCTCAGCAGGTTGGCTGATGGCAGCAAGCTGTGTGGTGCTGTGGACTCACTGGAGGGAAGGAATCCATCCAGAAGGATCTTGGCAGGCTTCAGAAGTGGGCTCAACAAGCCACAGTGCAAGGTCCTGCATCTGGATCAGGGCAGCTCCAGGCTGAGGGCAGAGTGGGTTGAGAGCAGCCCTGCAGAAAGAGCCTTGGGGGTGCTGGGTGCTGAGCAGCTCCCCAGGAGCCAGCAGTGCCCTCCTGCAGCCCCAAGGCAGCTGTGTGCTGGGCTGCAGCCAGAGCAGGGTGGGCAGCAGGGCAGGAGAGGGGATTCTGCCCCTGGGCTCTGCTCTGCTCACACCTCACCTCCAATCCTGCCTCCAGCTCTGGTGTGCCCAGCAGGAGAAGGACACAGAGCTGCTGGAGTGAGGCCAGAGGAGGCCACAAAGATGCTCCAAGGGCTGGAGCAGCTCTGCTGTGAGCACAGGCTGAGGGAGCTGGGGCTGTGCAGCCTGCAGAGGAGAAGGCTCCAGGGGGACCTCAGAGCTGCCTGCCAGGAGCTGAAGGGATCCTGCAGGAAGACTGCAGAGAGACTTTTGCTGAGGGTGTCTAGAGCCAGGCCAAGGGGGAATGGTTTGGAGCTGAGGCAGAGCAGGGTTAGAGTGGAGCTGAGGAAGAAGCTCTTCAGTGTGAGGGTGGTGAGAGTCTGGCACAGGCTGCCCAGGGAGGCTGTGGCTGCCTCCTGCCTGGGGGTGTTCAAGGCCAAACTGGATGAGGCCTTGAGCAGCTAAGTCTGGTTGAGAGCTGTCCCTGCCCACGGCAGGGGGGTTGGAACTGGCTGATCTTTAAGGTCCTTTCCAGCCCTAAGCACTCTGTGAATCTCTGATTTAAAGATGTTTCCATTTCATGAAGGATTTTTTCCTGTGTGCCTGCCAAATCTGAGCTCTTCAGCTGAGAGCCTGGTTTGCCTGCTGCTCTTTTCTGAGCACCAGCTGAGTGCCTGCTGAGATAAATCCTCTCACTTCTGCTGGCTGGGCCTGTGCAAGGAGCCTCTTGCACTTGCAGGCTGATAAGGGTTATCAGCAAACTGACACTGCCCAATTGTTCCTGGGCCTCTCCTTCCTGCTTCTGAGCTGCCTCAGCCCAAGAGTGCAGAACCTCTGCCTGCAGCCCCAGATAAAGGACCCTGCCCTGGCCAAGGGCTGACGTTGGTGGGGAGGGAACAGCAGGATGTGACTGAGCAAAACCCAGGCAGATGCCAGCAGCCTCTCAGCACAGGAGATAAGGTCTCAATTGCTGCAAGTGAAAACCAAACTAACCAAAAATGGCAAGCACCAAAGACAAAACCCAAACTGGATGAAAACCACAACCCCCTGAAGGAGTTCTGTCCAGTGAAGGTGGTGAGGCAGTGAGCAGGAAAATGCACAGAGCCCCCAGAGTGGGAGGGGTTGGAAGGGTCCTCCAGAGAGCATCCAGTCCAGCCCCCCTGCCAGGGCAGCATCACCCAGGGCAGGTCACCCAGGAATGCATCCAGGGGGGGTTGGAAGCTCTCCACACCAGGAGACTCCACAACCTCCCTGGGCAGCCTGCTCCAGGCCTCCAGCACCCTCACACCAAACTAATTTCTCCTCTACTGGGTTGGAAAGGATCTTAAAGCTCAGCCAGTTCCAACCCCCCTGCCATGGGCAGGGACACCTCCCACCAGCCCAGGCTGCTCAAGGCCTCATCCAGCCTGGCTTGGAACACCTCCAGAGGGAGACATCCACAGCCTTCCTGGGCAGCCTCTGCCAGGGTCTCCCCACACTCACCAGGAAGAATTTCTTCCTAGTCTCCAGTCTCAATCTGCCCTCCTCAAGCTCCAATCCAGTCCATTCATGGGCAGTGTTTGGCACTTGCTGAGTGGCCAACCCAGCCCTGCCCCTTGATGTTTATCCAGCAGAGAAGACTCTTCCATTAGTCACAGAATGTTAGGGGTTGGAAGGGACCTCCAGAGATCAGCATCACCCAGGGCAGGTCACACAGGAACACATCCAGGTGGGGCTGGAAGCTCTCCACAGCAGGAGACTCCACAACCTCCCTGGGCAGCCTGCTCCAGGCCTCCAGCACCCTCACACCAAACAACTTTCTCCTCCTCTTCAGGTGGAACCTCCTGAGTTCCAGTTTGTCCCTGTTGTTCCTGGTCTTGTCATTGGGCATCACCAACCAGAGCCTGGCACCTTCATCCTGACCTCCACCCCTAAGGTATTGATAGACATTGATCAGATCCCCTCTCAGCCTTCTAATCTCCAGCCTAAACAGCCCCAGGGCTCTCAGCCTTTCTTCCTAGCAGAGCTGTTGCAGTCCCTTCAGGATCCTCTTAGCCTCCATTGGACTGTTCCCTCCTGTTGTGGACATTTTCCCTTCCCTTGTGGGCATTTCCCCTCCTTTGATGACATTTTTCCCTCCTTTGTGGACAATTTTCCTCCTTTCATGACATTTTTCCCTCCTTTGTGGGCGTTTTTCCCCCCATTTGGTGGACATTTTACCTCCCCTTGTGGGCATTTCCTCCTCCTTCATGGGCATTTTCCCTACTTCTTGGCATTTTACCTTCGTTTGTGGGCATTTTTCCTCCTTTCTGAGCATTTTCCCTTCCTTTGTGGCCATTTTCCCACCTTCAGCTCTCAGATGGTGATCTGCTTGGTGAGGTGAGCAGGACTCAAGATGCTCCAGAGGTGAGGAGTGGTTGAGCCCCACTTCCAAAACTCCAACCCCCTGGCTCTTGCCTGGTGGCTGTGGGGCAGGCTGTGGATGTAGTCTACCTGGGCTGCAGCAAGGCCTTTGCCACCATCCCCCACAGCAAGCTCCTGGCCAAGCTGCCAGCCCCTGGCTTGGACAGCAGCTCTCTGAGCTGGGTTAGGAACTGGCTGGAGGCTGAGCCCAGAGAGTGGTGGTGAATGGTGCCACAGCCAGCTGGCAGCCAGGCACCAGTGGTGTGCCCCAGGGATCAGTGCTGGGCCCCAGCCTGATCAATGTCTTTATTGATGATCTGGAGGAGGGGATTGAGGCAGTCATCAGTAAGTTTGCAGGTGACAGCAAGCTGGGGGCAGGAGTTGATCTGTTAGAGGGTAGGAGAGCTCTGCAGAGGCACCTTGCCAGGCTGGGCAGAGTCCAACAGGATGGCACTGAACAAGTCCAAGTGCTGGGTGCTGCAGTACTCCAGCTGTGGTCTCAGCAGAGCTGAGCAGAGGGGGAGAATCACCTCCCTGGCCCTGCTGGCCACACTTCTCCTGCTGCAGCCCAGGATCTGATTGGCAATCTGGGCTGCAAGTGCACACTGAGAGCTCCTGTTGAGCTTCTCCTCCACCAGCACCCCCAAGGCTCTCCCCTCAGGGCTGCTTTCCAGCCAGTCCCTGCCCAGCCTGGATTTGTGCCTGGCATTGCCTCCACCCAGCTGCAGGACCCTGCCCTTGGTCTTGTTGAACCTCCTGAGGTTGGCTTGTGCCCACCTCTCCAGCCTGTCCAGGTCCCTCTGGATGGATCCCTTCCCTCCAGCCTGTCTGCTGCACCACACAGCTTGGTGCCAGCAGCAAACCTGCTGAGGGTGCACTCAGTGCCACTGCCCATGGCACCCACAAAGATGTTGAACAAGCCTGGGCCCAGGACTGATCCCTGAGGGACTCTGCTTGTCCCTGGCCTCCCCTGGGCCATGGATTCATGGGCAGCCACTCTTTGGGTGCAGCCATCAAGCCAGTTCTGTACCCATCCAGTGGTCACCCATCACACCCATGTGTCACCAGCCTGGAGACCAGGATGTGGTGTGGGACAGTGCTGAAGGCTTTGCTCAGGTCCATGGGGTGTTTTCTTTCACCTCTCTTGAGGGGCTCTGGAAGAGGGGGAAGATGCTTGGAGGAGGAGACTGAACCCATATTTCTCTTGCAACCCCAGATGAAAGGGAAAGAAGGAAAAAAAATCAGAGAGCTTTTCCATCCCAGCCCTGGCCAAGCTTGCTCTGAAGAGACTACACCAAGCAACAGCCCCAGGGGGCAACAGGATTCCCTTAAGAGCCTGAGGAATCCCTCTTTCCACTCAGTGCCCTGTTCCTGGCCCTGGATTCCCAAGTGCCAAAGGCAATGTTTGTTTGTTTGGGTCTGCTTCTGCATTAAGCTGCTTGCTTGTCTCTCTCCTGCTGCTCCTGGTCACCTTCTCCTTTCTCCAGCTCCATTAAGGGCAGGTGAGGCATGCAGCAAAGCACAGAGCAGAGGTTGAGGGCACTGCTCTTTGACCCCTGCCAGTGACCTAGGATGGGCAAGGTGAATGGCACTGAAGCTTTTGGCTTCATGGCCTCTTGGCCACATCACTCTTCTGGGGTTTGGTTTTTTTTGGGGTGGGTTTTGTGTGTGGCAAAAGCTTCAAAGCAAGGAAGGCCAAGCAGTGACCTCTAATGGAAGGGACAAAAGTAGAGCCATGAGATAAGCCAGGTATGGAGGAGAGGGTGGGGAAGGGGAGGGGAGGGAAGGGGAGGAGAGGGAAGGGAAGGAGAGGGGAGGGAAGGAGAGGGAAGGGAAGGGGAGGAGAGGGAAGGGGAGGGGAGGAGAGGGAAGGGGAGGAGAGGGAAGGGAAGGAGAGGGAAGGGAAGGGAAGGGAAGGAGAGGGAAGGGAAGGGAAGGAGAGGGAAGGGAAGGGAAGGGAAGGGAAGGGAAGGGAAGGAGAGGGAAGGGAAGGGAAGGAGAGGGAAGGGAAGGGAAGGAGAGGGAAGGGAAGGGAAGGAGAGGGAAGGGAAGGGAAGGAGAGGGAAGGGAAGGGGAGGGAAGGGGAGGAGAGGAGAGGGAAGGGGAGGAGAGGAGAGGGAAGGGGAGGAGAGGAGAGGGAAGGGGAGGAGAGGAGAGGGAAGGGGAGGAGAGGAGAGGGAAGGGGAGGAGAGGAGAGGGAAGGGGAGGAGAGGAGAGGAGAGGGAAGGAGAGGAGAGGAGAGGGAAGGAGAGGAGAGGAGAGGGAAGGAGAGGAGAGGAGAGGGAAGGGAAGGGAAGGGGCTCCTCCAGCCCTGCAGCTGGTGGGAACACAAAGGCTTTCTGTCCCTGCAGCACTTAGGGAAGGGGACAGTCAACAGCAGGCAGCTGATGGTGTGGCTGAGCCGGGGGCACCTTGTTCTAGCCTGTCCCATTGTCCCTGCCATTGTTGCTACCAAATAATGCATGAAGCTCATTGAAAGCCCAAATGAGCCTCCTGAGGGCTTGCTGTGTCCCTCTGCCTGGGCACCAGCCCAGCTCCCTCAGCCTGTCCTCACAGCAGAGCTGCTCCAGCCCTTGGATCATCTTTGTGGCCTCCTCTGGCCTCGCTCCAGCAGCTCTGTGTCCTCCTCCTGCTGGGCACACCAGACCTGGAGGCAGGATTGGAGGCAGCAGAGCAGCATCACAAGGTCCTTAGCTCCTTGCTGGCCCTATGGACATGAAGGGTGTTAATGGCATGGGATCATCTCCTACATGCTGTGTCCAGGTCTGGAGGCCTCAATCCAAGAAGGACATGGAGCTGATGGAGCAGGTCCAGAGGAGGCCACAAACATGATATTACATAGAATAGAATATATTACATAGGATAAACCAGGTTGGAATCATGGGGTTGGAGCAGCTCTGCTCAGAGGGCAGGCTGAGGGAGCTGGAGGTGTTCAGCCTGGAGAAGAGAAATCTCCAGGAGGACCTTAGAGCTGCCTTCCAGTAGCTGAAGGCTACAGGAAGGATGGAGAGAGGCTGTTTGCAAAGGCCTGCAGGGACAGGACCAGGGGCAATGGCTTCAGGCTAGAGCAGAGCAGATTTAGATTGGATGTGAGGAAGAAGTTCTGCCCCATGAGGGTGGTGGAACACTGCAACAGGTTACCCAGGGAGGTGGTTGAGGCCCCATGCCTGGAGATATTCAAGGTGAAGCTCAGCAGGGCCCTGATCTGGTTGAGGATGTCCCTGCTGACTGCAAAGGGGTTTGGCCTGGATGACCTTTGGAGGTCCCTTCCAATCCAAACCATTCTGTGGTTCCCCAGCAGCACTCCCTCCTGCACCTCATGTCCTGGCCTGGCACTGAGCTCTCTCTGCAACCTCACCAAGTGGAATCTCTCTCCTTGAACTAATTGCTGGGGTTTGTGCCTTAGGGCAGAGCCCCTTGCAGGCACTTGGCCTTGTTAGGACATCTTCTGTGGCCTGCCCCAGTGAATCAGCAGCAGAGATGCTCTGGCAGATGTCTCCAGAATGCCTTTTATGGATGAGGAAGGATTTGCTGTGTGTGCCTGGGAGCAATGGAGAGCAGGATGTGGTGTTCCTGAGCATCCTCCTCCTCCTCCTCCTCCTCACACAACCCAAAGGCCTCCTCCTGTTCAGTTCCTCCTCTCTTCTCCCTTCCTCCTGGACAGAACTTTCTTGAGGTGAACTTGGTGCAGTAGGGTTAGTGCTTGGAGTTGATGTTCCCAAGGGCCCTGCTGGGCAGGGTGGGAGGCCAGGGAGGTCTGCTTAGTGCTCTTACTAATGCTGGCAAATATCTGAGGGGTGGGTTTCAAGGAGAAGGTGCCAGGCTCTTGGCAGTGGTGCCCTGTGGCAGGACAAGGGGCAGCTGGCATGAGCTGGAGCCCAGGAGGCTCCACCTTGACAGGAGGAGAAACTTCTTTGGTGTGAGGGTGCTGGAGCCCTGCAGCAGGCTGCCCAGAGAGGCTGTGGAGCCTCTTTCTCTGGGGGCTTTCAAGACCCATCTGGATGTGTTCCTGGGTGATCCTGCTTTGGCAGGGGGGTTGGACTTGATGGTCTCTGGAGGTCCCTTTCAGCCTCCCCTATTCTGTGGTTCAGGGCCAGAAATCCCTTCTGGGGCTGTTGCCCCCTGGCCAGCGCGGCGGGGATGCAGAGGCTGTGCTGTTAGGAGGGGGCCTCTTGCCATCTAGTGGGAGGGGATGGGAACCTCCAGGGCCTCTGCTAGCCCCTGGGCTAACCACACAAAGTGCAGCTCTCCTCCCCAGACTCGTGGAGGTGGTGCCATGGCCAGGGAACCATTGTCCTGCACGTGTGGCATTAGCTGACTCTGCTTTCCCCTTGGGGCAGTTCCCTCTGCTGGGTGAAGCTGCAGCTCTCCAACCCTTTTCCCTTCCAGGAATCTCACTCTTTTCACTTGCTTTTTGTAGGGGCAGGGCTTTGCCTACACCCTGCTGGGCTCATCTCCTGGCTGGCTGAGCTGCTGTTGGAGCCATGGAAGGGTTTTAGTTAGAAAAGCCCTCCAAGATCAGCCAGCCCAAGCATTCTCCAACTCCACCGAGGCTGGGGCTAAGCCATGGCCCTCAGCACCACATCTCTGTGGCTTGGAAACCCCTCCAGGGATGGGGACTCAGCCACCTCCCTGGGCAGCCTGGGCCAGGCTTGGAGAACCCTTCCAAGTGAAGAAGTTTCTTCTGCTATCCAACCTAAACCTCCTCTGGGGGCAACTTCAGGCCCTGTCCTCTTGCCCTGTCCTCGAATCAATAAGGTTGAAAAAGACCTCAGAGATCATCAAGTCCAAGCTGTCACCCAACACCTTATGACTAACCAAACCCTGGCTCCCAGTGCCACATCCAAGCCTTTTTGGACACCTCCAGGGATGCTGACTCCACCACCTCCCTGGGCAGCACATCCCAGTGGCCAATTCCTCCTTCTGGGAAGAACTTTCTCCTCATCTCCAGCCCTTTGTCTGTCCTTGGACATCCCTGAGCAGAGCCTGGCTCCAGTCCTGCACATCTTCATCCCCTGCAGTGAGGGCAGCCCTCAGGCTCCTCTGCTGCAAGCCCCCTCAGCCTGGTCTCAGTATCACCAAGGGTGGAAGAGACCTCAAAGATCATCAAGTCCAACCTGGCACCACAGAGCTCATGACTAGACCATGGCACCAAGTGCCACATCCAATCCCCTCTTGAACACCTCCAGGGATGGGGACTCCACCACCTCCCTGGGCAGCATGTTCCAGTGGCCAACAACTCTCTCTGGGAAGAACTTTCTCCTCACCTCTAGCCTAAACCTCCCCTGGCACAGCTTGAGACTGTGTCCTCTTGTTCTGGTGCTGGCTGCCTGGGAGAAGAGACCAACCCCCACCTGGCTACAACCTCCCTTCAGGTCCTCTTGCCCTGTCCTCTTGTCCCTTGGGAGGAGAGCCCAAACCCACCTGGCTCCAGTCAGGTGGAGAGAAGCTGTCAGGAGCCTGTGTGCATGGGGAAGGAGTTTGGTGTGTGCTGGTCAGGGGCCAGCTGCATTGTGTCAGGATATTGCCTGGGGGGGGATCTGCACCTCTGTGCCATTGGGGGGGTTGTGAGGAGCCTGCACTTGAGCAGGGATCCTGTCTGGGGCTGTTTGTGCAGTGTGGGAAGGTTGGTGGTACCCTTGGGAGGGGTTGGTGGTGCCCTTGGGTGGGATGCTGTGAGCTGCAAGACCAAGAAGTTCTGAGGCCTGTGGGTGGGAGGGGGTCATTCTGCTAGGCATGGGAAGTCCAAGTGGGTGATGGAACACAAGCAGGATGTGGTCATTGCCTGCATGGCTTTGGCCATTAGAGCAGACCACAGGCAGAGGGGGGAGGAAGAGAGAGATCCCAAGGGATTGGAGCCATTTCTTAGAGAAAATCCCAGCCTGGGCTGCAGCAAGAGAAGTGTGGCCAGCAGGGCCAGGGAGGGGATTCTGCCCCTCTGCTCCACTCTGCTGAGACCACAGCTGCAGCTCTGGGGCCAGTTCTGGAGCCTTTGTGCCAGGAAGGATCTGGAGGGGTTGGAAGGTGTCCAGAGAAGGGCCAGGAGGAGGAGCAGAGGGCTGGAGCTGCTCTGCTGTGAGGACAGACTGAGGGAGTTGGGCTTGTGCAGGCTGGAGAGGAGAAGGCTCTGAGGAGACCTAATTGTGGCCTTCCAGCATCTGAAGAAGGCTACAGGAAAGCTGGGGAGGGACTTTTGAGGGTGTCAGGGAGGGATAGGACTGGGGGGGGATGGAGCAAAACTGGAAGTTGGGAGATTGAGATTGGATGTGAGGAAGAAGTTGTTCCCCAGGAGGGTGGTGAGAGCCTGGCACAGGTTGCCCAGGGAGGTGGTGGAAGCCTCCTGCCTGGAGGTGTTTGCAGCCAGGCTGGATGTGGCTGTGAGCAACCTGCTGTGGTGTGAGGTGTCCCTGCCCATGGCAGGGGGGTTGGACCTGGCTGAGCCTTGAGGTCCCTTCCAGCCCTGACAGTTCTATGATTTTATGCTGTGAAAGGGATGGTGCTGGAGCTCCCCTGGGCACCTGGGGCTCCTGATTCTCCCATCCCACAGCCTCCCAGGCACACCAGCAGCAAGCCTGTGGGAGCAGAGAGACCTGCAGGGTGCTCCAGCTGTGGTTTGCTTGCCTGGAGACACCCTGGGATCACACCACAGCTCTGTGAGTCCATGAGGACGAATCTCCTCTTTCCAGCCCTGTGTCCACGAGGAGCAGCAGTGCAAGTCCCCAGCCCTGCTCAACAGCATCCTAGCAGCAAGCCAAGGCCAAGGGCTTGGGAGCCTGGGAGGTCACCTCAGGCCCTGCTGTTGGCAATCATGGACATCCCAGGAATCCAGTCTGCACATTGGATTCTGCCCCCCTGTCCCCCCTTCTTTTTGAGGGGGGGAGCTTTTTCTGCCTCCCCCCCTTTCTTTGTGGGGGGGATTGTCCTTTTCTGCCCCCTTCTTTTTGGGGGGGGGCTCTGCCCTCTTTCTTTGGGTTTCTGGGGGTTGTCAGCCCTTCCCCTGAGCTCCAAAAGCAGGGCTCCAGCCCTGGGCTCTGACACCTCGCAGGAGCTTCGCAGCAGGGTCAGTTGGTGTGGAAGCTGCCAGGTGTCACCAACACCTCCTGCAGAGCCCTTGGCTTCCCTAGGGAATCTCCTCAGTCATCCCTGCAGGGAGCTTTGTGGCTCTGCTGTGTGGGTGGGGAAGGGTCGAGCTGACCTGTGGCTCCAGAGCGTCTAGAGGGTGAAAAGAGAAGGTTTGGGGAGGCAATGAGCCTTCCCTTCTGAAAAGAACTGCAAACTGGGAGAGATCACAGAACCTAATGGTCTGTGCCTAATTCTGGGGAGCATGGACCATGACTGGGGACTGCGGGGTCAAAACCAGGCTTGGCTGGTCCAGGCACCAAGGTGTGTCCTGCAGGCAGACTGGAGGAGGAAATCGCCCAGGCAAGGGATCTGCAGCTGAAATGGTGCTGGGCTGTGTGGCTGAGAGGGGCTCAGCTCCAGCTGGTACCTCTACAGGAGGTGGTCATGGGAGGACACATCCTGGGGGGCATCAGGAAAAGTGCCCAGGGCTAGGGAGGTTCTGCTGCCCCTCTGCTCTGCCCTGCCAAGAACACAGCTGCAATGCTGTGCCCGGTTTGGGGCTCCCCAGCTCAAGAGGAGAGAGTCCAACAGAGGCTCTGAGGATGATGGACTGGAACAGCTCTGCTGTGGAGGGAGATTGAGAGCCCTGGGGCTGTTTAGGCTGGAGAAGAGAAGCCTGAGAGGGGATCTGATCAATGTCTATCAATAGCTGAGAAGTGGGTGGGGGTCAGGAGGAAGGTGCCAGGCTCTGGTTGGTGATGCCCAGTGACAGGATGAGGGACAAGCTGGAACCCAGGAGGCTCCACCTGAAGAGGAGGAGAAAGTTGTTTGGTGTGAGGGTGCTGGAGGCCTGGAGCAGGCTGCCCAGGGAGGTTGTGGAGTCTCCTGGTGTGGAGAGCTTCCAGCCCCACCTGGATGCGTTCCTGTGTGCCCTGCTCTGGCAGGGGGAGGTTGGACTCAATCTCTGAAGGTTCCTTCCAGCCTCTACCATTTGTGTTTGAGTCAGGAGGAACTTGTGAAGGTCAAAGGGTAGGAAGGGTTGGTGGCTCTGTGCTTTCACAGTATCACCAAGGTTGGAAGAGACCTCAAAGGTCATCAAGTCCAACCTGGCACCACAGACCTCATGACTAAACCATGGCACCAAGTGCCACATCCAATCCCTTCTTGAACACCTCCAGGGATGGGGACTCCACCACCTCCCTGGGCAGCACAATCCAATGATGAATGACTCTCAGTGAAGAACTTTCTCCTCCCCTCCAGCCTGAACTTCCCCTGGCACAGCTTGAGACTGTGTCCTCTTGTTCTGGTGCTGGTTGCCTGGCAGAAGAGCCCAACCCCCACCTGGCTACAACCTCCCTTCAGGTAGCTGTAGACAGCTTGAGGGGCAGCAAACTCCACAGAGCCCCAAAAGCGATGCAGTGATGGTGGAGCAGCCCGGTGGGGCTGGCAAGTGGCTGCCTGCTGAGATGATTCAGCTCCAGTCTGAGCAGCACTTTTGTTCTCTGGCCTGTAAGGGTTTCTAGAGAGCTTTCCTGCACTATTTTATTATGCCTTTTCCTTTTGTTCAGTGCTCCTCTTCTGGTCTTACCCAGCTGCAAGATGAAGGGGGCAGCAAATTCCCTGAATCCAAGAGCCTTGCCTGGGAGAGCTGAGCTGCTGCTGAGCTGCTGCTGAGCTGCTGCTGAATGTTTCTCTTTATGCAAGCAGCAAGGCCTGGATGGCATTTGCTGCTCCTATCCTCACCCGACCCAGGCCTTCTGCAAACATTCCTGGGGCTGCCTGTCATGCTCCTCCGTGCCCTGCTCAGCAGACACTCTCACATTCCTTCCCCTGGCCGTGCTGCTTCCTGCCAGCCCCAGCGAGCTCTGCTCTTGGCAGCTTCTGCCCTAACACCCCTTGGAATTTTTTTCCCCTTTTTAATTTTTTTCCCTTTTAATTTTTCCCCCCCTTTTTATTTTTCCCCTTTTCTATTTTTTCCCTTTTTTTTTATTTTTCCCTTTTTTATTTTTCCTTTTTTTTTTATTTTTTCCCTTTTTTATTTTTTCCTTTTTGTATTTTTCCTTTTTGTATTTTTCCTTTTTGTATTTTTTCCTTTTTTATTTTTCTTTTTTCTTTTTCCTTTTTTCTTTTTCCTTTTTTTTAATTTTTCCTTTTTATTTTTTAATTTTTCCTTTTTTATTTTTCCTTTTTTTTATTTTTTCCCTTTTTTATTTTTTCCTTTTTGTATTTTTCCTTTTTGTATTTTTCCTTATTTGTATTTTTCCTTTTTTTTTTAATTTTTTCCTTTTTTATTTTTCTTTTTTCTTTTTCCTTTTTTCTTTTTCCTTTTTTTAATTTTTTCCTTTGTATTTTTTAATTTTTCCTTTTTATTTTTTTTTAATTTTTCCTTTTTTTTCTTTTTATCTTTTCCCTTTTTTTTCTTTTTTTCTTTTCCCTTTTTTTAAGGTTTCCTTTTTTAAATTTTCCCCTTTTTCCTTTTTATTTTTTCCTTTCTTTTTCCTTTTTTATTTTTCCTTTTTTTTTCCTTTTTTAATTTTTCCTTTTTTAATTTTTCCTTTTTAATTTTTCCATTTTTTATTTTTCCTTTTTTAATTTTTTCTTTTTTATTTTTTATTTTTCCTTTTTCCATTTTTCCTTTTCTATTTTTCCTTTTTTATTTTTCCTTTTCTATTTTTCCTTTTTTATTTTTCCTTTTTTATTTTTCCTTTTTTATTTATTTTTTTCTTTTTTATTTTTCTTTTTTTCCTTTTTCATTTTGTTCCTTTTTTATTTTTCCTTTTTTATTTTTCCTTTTTTTTATTTTTCCGTTTTTATTTTTTTCCTTTTTTATTTTTCCTTTTTTATTTTTCCTTTTTTTTATTTTTCCGTTTTTATTTTTTTTCTTTTTTTATTTTTCCTTTTTTATTTTTTCTTTTTTTTTCCCCTTTTTTATTTTTCCTTTTTTTTTCCTTTTTTATTTTTCCTCTTTTTTATTTTTTCCTTTTCCTCTTCTGATGTCCCTGAGAAACACTGAGAAGTCCTGGGCTAGGCCTGACCCCCAAGATGACCCACCTGGGCAGGCAGTGGCCTGGGTTGCTCAGGGAGGTTGGTGGAGTCAGCAGCCCTGGGGGGGTTCAAGAAATATGTGGAAAAGGCCCTTGGGGACTTGGTGACCTTAGGTTGCTGGTTGGACTTGATCTGGGACAGCTTTCTCCAGCAGAAACTATTCTGTGTTTCTCTGATACTCTACTGATTGATTATTGTGCTAATTGCAATTAGCATCAGCAGCCTTTCACCTCTTCCCTGAGCAGCACCAGTGCAGGAGAATTGGGGCACTGAGGGCCACCATGGAAGTCCTTCTCCTGCTGCTTACCTCTCCTGAGGGCTTCCTTGGTGGTGGGAGGGGGAAAGCCAAGTGGCATCTTGGGTTTAAGTCTGGGCATCTAAAGGGTGGTGGCCATGAGGATGGGGTCGGGCTCCTGTCAGTGGTGCCCAGGGACAAGCCAAGGGGCACAAACTGAACCCAGGAGGTTCCAGCAGAACAGAAGGAGAAGCTGTTTTATTGTGAGGGTGCTGGAGGCCTGGAGCAGGCTGCCCAGAGAGGTTGTGAAGTCTCCTTGTGTGGAAAGCTTCCAACCCCTCCTGGCTATTGTGATCCTGGGCAAGCTTCCCCCTGACCAGATGGTCTCCAGAAGTGCCTTCCACCCCTTCCCTTTGTGATTCCATCATAATCTCTGTATCACAACAAGAAGCTGCTTTCCTTTCTAAATATTGGGGTGGCTTTTTTTTCTTCCTTCCTCCTTTAACACTGGGGAGCTGCCTGCAAGAGGCTTTGTCAACCCAGAGGGCTGTGGACATCACCACCCTACTAATACTGCCAGCTGCTGTAGTGCACTCTGCACTCAGCAGCAGTGGTGGAGCCACTCTTGTGCTGGGCTGAACCCCCAGTTCTGGACCACAGATTCACAGAATGGGTTGGGTTGGGAGGGACCTTAAAGCTCATCCAATTCCATCCCCCTGCCAGGCTGGATGAGGCCTTGAGCAACTGAATCTAATTGAGTGTCTCTGCCCTGCGGAGACCACAGCTGGAGCTCTGTGTCCAGCTCTAGAGCCTCTGTGCCAGGAAGGGTCTGGAGGTGCTGGAAGGTGTCCAGAGAAGGGCCATGAGGAGGAGCAGAGGGCTGGAGCTGCTCTGCTGTGAGGACAGACTGAAAGAGCTGGGGTTGTGCAATCTGGAGAGGAAAAGGCTCCAAGGAGACCTAATTGTGGCCTTCCAGTATCTGCAGGGGGCTCCAAGAAAGCTGGGGAGGGACTTTGGAGGGTGTCAGGGAGGGATAGAACTGGAGGGGGTGGAGCAGAACTAGAAGTGGGGAGATGCAGATTGGATGTGAGGAAGAAGTTGTTGCCCATGAGGGTGGTGAGAGCCTGGCACAGGTTGCCCAGGGAGGTGGTGGATGCCTCATGCCTGGAGGTGTTTGCAGCCAGGCTGGATGTGGCTGTGAGCAACCTGCTGTGGTGTGAGGTGTCCCTGCCCATGGCAGGAGGTTGGAGCTGACTGAGCCTTGAGGTCCCTTCCCACCCTGACAGTTCTCTGCTTCTGAGTGGTGTCCCTGCCCACGGCAGGGAGGTTGGAGCAGATGATCCCTGAGGTCCCTTCCAACCTGAGCCATTCTGGGAAAGCCAAACCTCTGTTTTCTTATTTTCATGGCTACAGAGAACAGAAATGGTCAGAGTTGTGATCAGGCATTAAAAGCCTCCATGGAAGGAGGTGTGAGGGGGGAAGAGGACACTTTTCACCCCAGCTTGAAACCCTCCAGCTGAAAGCTTTGCAGGAGTTTTCCACTTGCCTCAGAATGAAGCTGGAGGCAGAATAAATCCAAAGTGAAGAACAAAATCCAACTGATGCAGCTGCTCCTTGTTGACAGAAGAGCTGTTTCCACTAGCTCAGACCAGTGTCACCATTTCACTGCTGGCACCACAGATGCTCTGAATGCTCTGACACAGCAGAGCTCAGGGGAAGTTGATTTGTCTGTCTGGGGGTTTGGCTTTAAGGATGAATATGGGTTTCAGTACCTGGGGGCATGGAGGAGAACAGAGTCACTCAGGCTGCAGGAGCTGGGTGGCTTGGTTTGAGCTCTTGGAGGGCTGAGTTTTAACTTTAGTCATTTTTGAGCTTGGATGATTCTGAGCTTGGATGATTCTGAGCTTGGATGATTCTGAGCTTGGATGATTCTGAGCTTGTAAGTTGAATAATTCTGAGTTTGAATAATTCTGAGGGGTTTTTTAATGGGCTGGTTCTGAACTTTCAAATGGACTAACTCTGAGCTTAGATGGTTCTGAGCTTTCAAATGGACTAACTCTGAGCTTGGATGGTTCTGAGCTTTCAAATGGACTGACTCTGAGCTTGGATGGTTCTGAGCTTTCAAATGGACTGACTCTGAGCTTGGATGGTTCTGAGCTTTCAAATGGACTGACTCTGAGCTTGGATGGTTCTGAGCTTTCAAATGGACTAATTCTGAGCTTTCAAATGGACTGACTCTGAGCTTAGATGGTTCTGAGCTTTCAAATGGACTAACTCTGAGCTTGGATGATTCTGAGCTTTCAAATGGACTAATTCTGAGCTTGGATGGTTCTGAGCTTTCAAATGGACTAATTCTGAGCTTTCAAATGGACTGACTCTGAGCTTAGATGGTTCTGAGCTTTCAAATGGACTAACTCTGAGCTTAGGTGGTTCTGAGCTTTCAAATGGACTAACTCTGAGGTTGGATGAATCTGAGCTTTCAAATGGACTAATTCTGAGCTTGGATGATTCTGAGCTTTCAAGTGGACTAATTCTGAGCTTGGATGATTCTGAGCTTTCAAGTGGACTAATTCTGAGCTTGGATGGTTCTGCGCTTTGAAATTGGACTGACTGAGCATGGAATGGTTCTGAGCTTTGAAATTGAATAATTGAATTGGTTTTGTTTGGGGTTATTTTTAAGCTGAATAATCCTGAAGCTTGGCTAATTCTGAGCTTTTTTAAATGGCATCATTCTGAACTTGAATAATTCTGAGTTTGGGTTGTTTCTAAGTGAGTAATTCTGACCTTTTCTAATGGAGTAACTTTGAGCTTGGATAACTCTGAGCTTGAGTGGTTTGGGCTTTTAAGAAGCAGCATTTCTGAGCTTCAATACTTCTGAGTTCTCCCCTGAGCTCTTGGCAAAGAGCCGTCGCTGGCTGCTGAAGGGTTAAGGTGGACCATACCTAACTGGCTGGGGAGATGCCGCGCTGCAAACCCCTCCAAACCCCGGCAAGGGCTGGAAGCTTGAAGCCGCTCTCCTGCAAGACCCTGCCACCGGGTAGGGTCGGCAGAGCTCAGCACCGAGAGGCTCTGGATCGGGCTGGGGATGCACAAAGCCTGCTGTGAGCCTGGTTTATCCCGCTGCCGCTGAGGTGATTCTTAACCTTCCTTCTCCGGGAAGGTCCTGAGCGAACATTCCTGCTCCTAACCTTCCTCCTTCCTTGCAGCTTCGGTTAGATGATGGAGGGTTCTTTTTTAAACTGTTTTCTTTTTCCCACCCCCCACTTTTCCCCTTCTTTTCTGCTCCCGGTCCTGCTCAGATTACAAGCCCATGATATCACCCAGCCCTGAGCCCCGGCTTGAAGGGGCTGGGTCTTGGGAGGGGTTTGCTCGCCTAACTTCTAGTGAAATTTGCCAGGAAGCCGCAGCTCCTTCAGCACATTTTCCCTGCCTGCAGGATATTTGATTTTATGTTGGGCTTCCTACCTCCCCCAGCCCGGAGGGGACCGCTCGGACGGAGAGCTCAGCCCAGGAGAAAGAACTTCATGAAGCAGGACGAGCCCCGGGTCACCCCCAGCGCTGCCTACCACTAACTCCCGAGGTAAAGCCAGTCCTGGAGGGGGGTGGAAAAAAAGCTCCACCGGGGGAATTATTGCTGGAGACGAAAGGGTTGATGAATGAGCTTAAACACTTCGAATCCGCTCTCGCTTCGGGGCTGAGAGTTTGCTTTCTGCTGCTTCCCCCCGTTCCTCGGAAGGGATTTTCTGTCTCCCCCCCGCTGCTTCGCTCTAAAAGATGAGGTTTAGACAGAAGAAGGCAGAGGGTTGGGTTTTTTCCCCCCCTCATTCTTGTCCCCTGAGGCTTCGTCTGGCAGGGGCGGGGTGGCACAGCCGTTTGCCGGTGCTCTGCAGAGATGTTGGGATGAAGTTCAAGGGTTCTTGCGGTGCATTCTGCTTTTGCTCCCCGGGCTTGCTTGCAGGCAAGGCACAAAAGGAAAGAGGGGTGGGAATGAGAATCCTCGAATGGTTTTAGTTGGTTTCAGCTCATCCAAGCCCAACCGTTCTCTCTCTCTCTCTCTGCTAAAGCTGGGGCTAAGCCACGGCTCTCGGCACCACATCCCTGCGGCTTCCAAGCACCTCCAGGGATGGGGATTCAGCTACTTCCCTGGGCAGCCTGGGCCGGGCTTTGAGAGACCCTTCAGCGAAGGAGCTTCTTCTGGTGGCCAACCTAAACCTCCTCTGGGGCAACCTGAGGTCAAAAAGGACTTGCTGCAAACAGGCTGCAAGCCCAGGCAATGCTTTTCCTGCGCCCCATTCCGGGGCAGCAAGCTGCAGCTCCATGCCAGCAGCATTGTGTAAGTGTCAGCAGCACCACTCCAGAGGCAGTTTGAATTCTCCTCTCTGGAGAACTCTTTCTTTTTTTATCCCCCTTTCAGAGCAAAAGGCTTCAGTGCAGATGTTTCTCATTGGCAGAAGGTGCAAAACAATCCTTGCTGGAAAAAAAAAGAGATTCACTTCTGTGCTGCCTTTGCTTGGGCTTCCCAGCCCCTTGCACAACAGCCCTCAGCCTGCCAGCAGCGGCTCAGAGAGCTGGGGACAGAGGTTTTGAGCAGGGCCTCTTGGGACAGGACAAGGGGGAGATGGCTTGAAACTGGAAAAGGGGAGATGCAGGCTGCAGGGAAGGGAGAAATGTTTGATGCTGAGGGTGCTGAGAGCCTGGCCCAGGTTGTCCAAAGAGGTTGGAGCTGCCCCATCCCTGGCACCATTGCAGGTCAGGTTGTGTGGGGCTCTGAGCAGCCTGCTCTGGCTGGGGATGCCCCTGCTGGCTGTAGGGGGGTTGGACTGGATGAGGCCATTGCCGTGGTTCTGTGGCAGCTAGCCCTGGCTAACTCTGTGCATGCAGGGAGATGTTCTGGCAGTGTCTCAGGTGTGGATTTTCACCTGGTACCTTTTTCTAGGGTCTTGATTTCTGAGCTGATTGCCTCTGCTTCACGAACCAAGGAATGGGTTGGGTTGGAAGGCACCTCAAAGCTCACCCAGTGCCAACCCCCTGCCATGAGCAGGGACACCTCCCCCCAGCCCAGCTTGCTCAAGGCCTCATCCAACCTGGTCTTGGACACCTCCAGGGAGGAGGCAGCCACAGCCTCCCTGGGCAGCCTGTTGAGGAGGACAGGAGTTGAATCCTGCATCTCTAGCAGCCACTGAAGGGAGGTTGTAGCCAGGTGGGGGTTGGTCTCTTCTCCCAGGTACCCAGCACCAGAACAAGAGGACACAGTCTCAAGCTGTGTCAGGGGAGGTTCAGGCTGGCTGTTAGGAAGAAGTTCTTCCCAGAAAGAGAGATTGGCCACTGGGATGTGATGCCCAGGGAGGTGGTGGAGTCACCATCACTGGAGGTGTTTAGGAAGAGCCTGGATGGTGCCATGGTTTAGTTGATCAGATGGTGTTGGGTGATAGGTTGGACTGGATGATCTTGAAGGTCTCTTCAAACCTGGTCTGCTCTGGTCTGGTCTGGTCTGGTCTATTCTATTCTATTCTATTCTATTCTATTCTATTCTATATACACTGCTGCTTTTGCTCAGCACAAGCAGGTCCCTTGGTCATCCCAATCACCTCTACCAGCTGCAAATGAAAGGATTTATACTACTAGATGAAAAAAAAGATAAAATCCCTTTTCCTGCTTATTAATTGGTTTGGAAGTGTGTTTGGGGAGTAAGTTCTGTTTCCTCTTAAGAGGCAAAGTTCTGTGGAGCAGCCAGCTGGGGCTGGCCAGCAGCCTGAGAGCTGTCCTGGTTCACATCTCTGGGGCATCTTCATTCTGCAACAGCAGGCAAAGGGAAGAGATAAGGAAAGAGAGGCCTTGAGCACAAGCCCTGTGAGGAGAGGCTGAGGGAGCTGGGGTTGCTTAGCCTGGAGAAGAGGAGGCTCAGGGGAGACCTTCTTGCTCTCTCCAACTCCCTGAAGGGAGGTTGCAGCCAGGTGGGGGTTGGTCTCTCCTCCCAGGCACCCAGCATGAGAACAAGAGGACACAGTCTCAAGCTGTGCCAGGGGAAGTTTAAGCTGGAGGTGAGGAGAAAGTTCTTCCCAGAGAGAGTTGTCAGCCATTGGAATGTGCTGCCCAGGGAGGTGGTGGAGTCCCCATCCCTGGAGGTGTTCAAGAGGGGATTGGATGTGGCACTTGGAGCCATGGCTTAGTTGTCAGGAGGTGTTGGCTGACAGGTTGGACTTGATGATCTCTGAGCTCTTTTCCAGCCTTATTGATTCTGTGATAAAGAGCTTCCCAAAGTGAATTGCAACCATGACATGGAGGGAAAGGTGCTGCATGTTTGCTGCCCAGGGGGGCTGTGGCTGCCTCCTCCCCGGGGGTCTTCAAGGCCAGGCTGGATGAGACTTTGAGCAGCTGAGTCTAGCTGAGAGGTGTCCCTGCCCATGGTGGGGAGGTTGGGGTGGATGAGCTCTGAGGTGCCTTCCAAGCTGAGCTGTTCTAGGGTTCTCTTCAATGTCTTGTCCCTTGTAGCTTGCCCTCCTCAGCTGGCAAACTCTCCCAGCTGTGCTCTGCTCAGACCCTGTAAGATCTGGGGAGGAGGCACAGAAAGTTGGAGGGTGTGTAGGTGTGTTTGAGCTGGAAGCAGAGGCCAGGAGGTTGCAGCTGGTAGAGCTGTGGCAAGTCTCTAGCTTTGGACTGTGTAAGCTGAGAGAGATCATACTGGGGCTTTGCTCTCTGCTGCCCTGATGTGATGAAATGAGAACCACAGAATGGGAGGGGTTGGAAGGGACCTCCAGAGATCATCCAGACCAAAGCCCCTTGCTCCAGCCAGGAAAGCATCCCAGAGGGGGTTGGAAGCTCTCCACACCAGGAGACTCCACAACCTCTCTGGGCAGCCTGCTCCAGGCCTCCAGCACCCTCACACCAAGCAAGTTTCTCCTCCTCTTCAGGTGGAGCCTCCTGGGTTCCAGCTTGTCCCTGTTGTTCCTGGTCCTGTCACTGGGCATCACCAACCAGAGCCTGGCACCTTCCTCCTGACCCCCACCCCTCAGCTATTGATAGACATTGATCAGATCCCCTCTCAGCCTTCTCTTCTCCAGCCTAAACAGCCCCAGGGCTCTCAGCCTTCCTCCACAGCAGTCCCTTCAGCATCCTCTGAGCCTCTGTTGGACTCCCTCCAGCAGATCCCTGTCCCTCTTGCTTTGGGTTTAGGGAGATGAAGCTCCTCTTGCTTTCACTCACTGAGGCTCTGAAGAGGCAAAGGCTCAGTGTTGTGTTGGAATTGAGCTGTCCCACACTCTCCTGTGAGCCTGTGGCCATCTGCTCCCTTCAAGGCTTCAGGCTGGGGTCCTGAAAAGGGCTGAGTCAGCAGCTAGCAGGAGCCTGCCTTCCAGCCTTAAGTTACACATTAATGTGGTGATGGAGAATTGTCTCATGGCCTCAACTGCAGGCTGGGGAGCCAGCAGACCCACAGTATTTTCCTACCCTCTCCACTGACTCAATCTGATAGGTTTTTAATGGTCTGTCTTGGATTCTTTTGAATGGGGAGACCAAAATGTGTGCTTTTAGGATGACATCATTCATAAGTCTGGAGGCTGCTACAGAGGGGGAGAGAGAGTGTGAGGGGAGGAATGAGCTCTCCAAGAGAGGCAACAGCCACCAGAAGCCAAGCAGCCTGCCAGGCTGAGCTTCAGTTTGGCCTTAGAATGTTCAGCCTTGTGCAGCTTGCTCTGAGGTGGGGGCTAAGCAGAGGATCCCCTCCCTGCCCCTGCTGCCCACACTGCTGGGGATCAGGCCAGGACAGGCTGGGGCTGGGCTGGCAGCACTTGGTGCTGGCTCCTGTCCAGCTTTTTGCACCCCCAAGTCAATCATAGAATCAAGCAGGTTGGAAAAGACCTCAGAGATCATCAAGTCCAAGCTATCCCCTAACACCTCCTGACAACCAAACCTTGGCTTCAAGTGCCACATCCAAGCCTTGATTGAACACCTCCAGGGCTGGGGACTCCACCACCTCCCTGGGCAGCACAGCCCAGTGGGCAGTTCCTCTTTCTGGGAAGAACTTTCTCCTCACCTCCAGCCTAAACTTCCCCTGGCACAGCTTGAGACTGTGTCCTCTTGTTCTGGTGCTGCTTGCCTCAGAGAAGAGACCAACCCCCACCTGGCTCCAACCTCCCTGCAGGGAGTTGGAGAGAGCAAGAAGGTCTCCCCTGAGCCTCCTCTCCTCCAGGCTAAGCAACCCCAGCTCCCTCAGCCTCTTCTCATAGGCAAGCCCAGTACCTGCCATGGGAGGAGGGGCTGAGAGCTGGGTTTGTGCAGCCTGGAGAAGAGAAGGCTCAGGGAAGACCTTATTGCCATGGAGCAGGACATGAAGGGAGGCTGCCAGGAGGATGGAGATTCCCTTCTGACAAGGAGTCCCATGGAGAAGGCAGGGAAGGGGTGATGGGGACAAGTTGCTGCCTGGGAGTTTCCCATTGGAATCCAGGAGAAAATGTATCACCTTGGCCATTGGAATCCTCTCCCAAGAGAAGCAGTGGAGTCCCCCCTACAGTGGTCACTTTTCAGCTTGCCAGGCTGCTGGGCCAGCTCATTGCCACCTTAGGAAGGTTGGAGCAGATGATCTCCTCTCCACAAGCCCTGTGAGGAGAGGCTGAGGGAGCTGGGGTTGCTTAGCCTGGAGAAGAGGAGGCTCAGGGGAGACCTTCTTGCTCTCTCCAACTCCCTGAAGGGAGGTTGGAGCCAGGAAGGGGTTGGTCTCTTCTCCCAGGCAGCCAGCACCAGAACAAGAGGACACAGTCTCAAGCTGTGCCAGGGGAAGTTCAGGCTGGAGGGGAGGAGAAAGTAGTTCACAGAGAGAGTCATTTGTCATTGGAATGTGCTGCCCAGGGAGGTGGTGGAGTCCCCATCCCTGGAGGGGTTCCAGAGGGGATTGGATGTGGCACTTGGTGCCATGGTTTAGTCATGAGCTCTGTGGTGCCAGGTTGGACTGGATGACCTTTGAGGTCTCTTCCAACCTTGGTGATACTGTGCAAGCACAGAGCCACCAGCCCTTCCTACCCTTTGACCTTCACAAGTTCCTCCTGACTCAAACACAAATGGTAGAGGCTGGAAGGAACCTTCAGAGATTGAGTCCAACCTCCCCCTGCCAGAGCAGGGCACACAGGAATGCATCCAGGTGGGGCTGGAAGCTCTCCACACCAGGAGACTCCACTACCTCCCTGGGCAGCCTGCTCCAGGCCTCCAGCACCCTCACACCAAACAACTTTCTCCCAGAGAGAGTTGCTGGCCACTGGGATGTGCTGCCCAGGGAGGTGGTGGAGTCCCCACCCCTGGAGGTGTTCAAGAGGGGATTGGATGTGGTGCTTGGAGCCATGGTTTAGTTGTCAGGAGGTGTTGGGTGCCAGGTTGGACTTGCTGATCTCTGAGGTCTTTTCCCACCTTCTTGATTCTGTGATCCTTGGGGTGCCTTCCAGCCTGGCATCCTGTGTTGCTGCATGCCTGGCTTCAAATTCCACAGGGCTGTGCTGCTCCTGACGTTGTGCCTTCAGTCTTGAATGGTCTCTCTGAAGCCACCTCAATAAACAAGAGCTCTGGGGATGGGAGGTGTTCTTTCTGGGGCCATGTGAGCACTGTGCAGGCTTTGTCTCTCCATGGCTGAAGTGTGGAACTATTTTGGAGCAGATGGTAACACGACCTGGAGGGGGGGGTGGGGGGGGTGGGAGGGAGGAAAACCCAGGCTGTGGCTGCTAGAGCACACTGCAGGGTTGTCTCCTGAAGCAAGGCAGGCTTCTGATCCTAGGGAGAGAGCCTCTGGGATTCCCTTCTGCAGGTGGAATTGGGACCAGGAGGGAGGTTTTTCCCAGTGTCTTTCAACAGGGCTTAAAAGGTCTGGACCCTCAGGTTGTCCCTCCTGATAAAGATGATGTAAGGAGGACAGGGAGCTCTTGGAGCAGGTCCAGAGGAGGCCACAAAGATGAGCAGAGGGCTGGAGAGCCTCTCCTCCTGGGGCCAGGCTGGGAGGGTTGGAGTTTGTTCAGCCTGGAGAAGAGAAGGCTCCAGGGAGACCTCAGAGCAGCCTCCCAGTACCTGAAGGAGGCTCCAGGAGAGCTGGGGAGGGACTTTGGATTAGGGGTTGTAGGGACAGGACAAGAAGCAATGGACTGAAGCTTGAGGAGGGCAGGTTGAGACTGGAGATGAGGAAGAAGTTCTTCCCAGTGAGGGTGGGGAGAGTCTGGCACAGGTTGCCCAGGGGAGGCTGTGGATGCTCCCTCCCTGGAGGTGTGCTCAGGGCCAGGCTGGATGGGGCTGGGAGCAGCCTGGGCTGGCAGGAGGCCACTTACAAGTCTCAATCTCCTTGTGAAAGTAGGAGGGGATTCCATTGTGTCCTGCTGTGATTTGAACCAAGGTTTGCTGGAGCTTGCTGGAGGACACTGAGCTGCTGGGTTCCCAGAGGCTGGGGAAGATCCAACTGTTAGCACTTGAGATCTGGAGACTTTTATCCTGCAAACCAAAACCCAACCCAATCCAACAACAACAACAACAAGCAGCAGCAGCAGCATTATTTTCCAGCTGAAATCATTTAGCACATGGAGCAAAACTCACAAATGGTTTCAGTGTGGTGTTCTGTTGTTGGGGTTTGGGATGGGGTTGGTTGGTTGGTTGGTTTGTTTGGGGTTGGGTTGGTTGTGTTTTGGTCCACTTTGTTCATCCATTCCACAAGAAGTAGTTGGCTTTGACCCTGGGGGCTGCCCCTGCCCCTGGGGGCTGCCCCTGCCCCTGGGGGGCTGCCCCTGCCTCAGCCAGAGTGTTTGGACTCAGTGACCTCACAGAATAGATCTGGTTGGCAGAGACCTCCAAGCTCATCCAGTCCAACCCTTGACCCAGCCCCGAAGGCTCAACCCTAAACCATGTCCCTAAGCACCAGGTCCCCAGGCTGCTTGACCACCCCCAGGGATGGGGACTCCACCACTGCCCTGGGCAGACCATTCCAGTGTTTGAGAAGCCTCTCTGTGAAGAAACATTTCCTAGCCTCCAGCCTGAACCTCCCCTGGGGCAGCTTGGAAGCATTTCCTCTGCCCCTGCCTCTTGCCACCCAGGAGCAGAGGCTGCCCCCTCCTAGCTCCAACCTCCCTCAGGGACATGTAGAAAGCAATGAGGTCTCCCCTCAGCCTCCTCTTCTCCAGCCTGGACACCCCCAGCTCCCTCAGCTGATCCTCACAGGTCAGAAGGGAGCTCTGGAGGCCGTTCTGTGATGCAGGCAGCACAGGACAGAGTCTCTTCCCCTGCTGAAGCAAGAGCTCTAAAATCACATCAACCTCACGCTTCACTCAACCTTCTCTTCCATTTCAGGACCTCCCTGCACTGACCAGCAGCTGCTAGCAAGAGGATTTGGCTCTGAGCACCGTGAGCACTGAGCATGGAGCCACTGCTGGGCTTTCCCCACGACCACTGCTTCCTCTTGCTCCTCTTCGTCTCCCTGAGCCCGCCGGGCTTCGCCCAGTACGAGCACTGGCCTTACCTCCCTGGCTACCCTGAGCCGCCCCCACAGGTGTACCAACCCCCCCAGAGACCAGCAGACGTCCCCAAGATCCAGCTGAGGCTGGCAGGGCAGAAGAGGAAGCACAATGAAGGCAGGGTGGAGGTGTTCTACAACGGGGAGTGGGGCACAGTGTGCGACGACGACTTCTCCATCCACGCCGCGCACGTGGTCTGCAGGGAGCTGGGCTACGTGGAGGCTGTCTCCTGGCTACCCAGCTCCAAGTATGGCAAAGGAGAAGGTAAAGTCACTCCAGAGCAGTAGTGTGGGCACCAGCTGGCTCTCCAAGCCTTCTCCCAGGTTGCCCAGGGAGGTGGTGGAAGCCTCCTGCCTGGAGGTGTTTGCAGCCAGGCTGGATGTGGCTGTGAGCAACCTGCTGTGGTGTGAGGTGTCCCTGGCCATGGCAGGGGGGCTGGAACTGGCTGAGCCTTGAGGTCCCTTCCAGCCCTGACAATTCTATGGTTCTGTGATCCTTCACACACACACACACAGAATCAACCAGGTTGGAAAAGACCTCAGAGACCATAGAATCCCAGAACTGGCAGGGTTGGAAGGGACCTCAAGGATCAGCCAGTTCCAACCCCCCTGCCACAGGCAGGAACTCCTCCATCACA
The DNA here is from genome assembly GCF_026170545.1 of Melanerpes formicivorus. Lineage (NCBI taxonomy): Eukaryota > Metazoa > Chordata > Aves > Piciformes > Picidae > Melanerpes > Melanerpes formicivorus. The sequence continues at coordinate 3,460,036 of NW_027142386.1, read as the reverse complement.
GCAGGTTGCTCAGTGATCATCAAGTCCAATCTATTACCTAATCCAACCAATCACCCAACACCTCCTGACAACCAAACCATGGCACCAAGTGCCACATCCAATCCCCTCTTGAACACCTCCAGGGCTGGGGACTCCACCACCTCCCTGGGCAGCACATCCCAGTAGCCAATTCCTCTTGCTGGGAAGAACATTTTCCTCACCTCCAGCCTAAACTTCCCCTGGCACAGCTTGAGATTGTGTCCTCTTGTTCTGGTGCTGGCTGCCTGGGAGAAGAGACCAACCCCCACCTGGCAACAACCTCCCTTCAGGGAGTTGGAGAGAGCAAGAAGTTCTCCCCTGAGCCTCCTCTTCTCCAGGCTAAGCAACCCCAGCTCCCTCAGCCTCTCCTCACAGGGCTGTGCTCCAGACCCCTCCCCAGCCTCCTTGCCCTTCTCTGGACACCTTCAAGTCTCTCAATGTCCTTCTTAAACTGAGGAGCCCAGAACTGGACACAGGACTCCAGGTGTGGCCTAACCAGTGCTGAGCACAGGGCACAATGACCTCCCTGCTCCTGCTGGCCACACTGCTCCTGCTGCAGGCCAGGATGCCCTTGGCCCTCTTGGCCCCCTGGGCACACTGCTGATCTAATTCGAGGTGGAAGGGAGGTTTGAGGGTGGCAAAACTGAGCAGAGGCCTGGAGCATCCTTTCCAGGCTGGGGATTCTGCTCCTCTGCTGTGCTCTGCTGGGGCCAGATCTGGAGTCCCACAGCACAGACAGGGACCTGCTGAAGAGGGTCCAGAGGAGGCCACAGCAATGCTGGGAGGGCTGGAAGGGCTCTGCTGTGAGGCCAGGCTGGGAGAGTTGGGGTTGTTCAACCTGGAGAAGAGAAGGTTCCAGGGTGAAGGAGACCTTCTGGTGGCCTTTCAGTCCCTGAAGGGGCTACAAGAATGCTGGAGAGAGACTTTTGTTACAGGGGTGGGTAGTGATAGGACAAGGGGCAGGAACTAGAGCAGGGGGGATTTAGGTTGGACATCAGGAGGAAGTTCTGGACTGTGAGGGTGGTAGAACACTGGAACAGGTTGTGCAGGGATGTGGTTGAGGTCCCAGCCCTAGGGACATTCAAGGTCAGGGTTGGTGAGGTTCTGAGCAACCTGCTCTAGTTGGGGATGTCCCTGCTGCCTGCAGGGGGGTTGGACAAGAGGACCTTTAAGGTCCCTTCCAACCCAAACCACTCTATGGAGTTGTGGGCACAGTCAGGAAGCTCCAGGAGGTGGCAAATGTTTGTCAGCAGCATTTCAGGGGACTTAACTCCCTTCTTGTCTGCTGCTAGCTAAATGTTGACCTATGGAGATGCCAACACTGAAGCCTGGCAGGCTGGTGGAAGCCACAGCCAGGCTGTTTGCACTGCAGCAGGGGCTGTGTGTGTCTGTCACTTAGCACCACTCAGTGCTCACACCTATAAAGCTGCCCATAAAAGAAGTGTGAGCAGGGACTTGGCTGGAAGGGGAAGCCTTCAGTGCTGGGCCAAGCTGTGGGCTTTGGCTCTTGGAGGGGAGAGAGGAGGAGGTTTCAAAGTGAGAGAGAGAGGCCATGGCATTTGAAAGCCAAGCAGAAGCAGGTTGCTATGGGATTTAAGCCCTGGAGTTGAGTTGAAGACCTGGGAGTGCTGCTGGGCAGCAAGCTCTGCATGGGCCAGCAGTGTGCCCTTGGGGCCCAGAGAGCCAACAGTCTGCTGGGGTGCAGCAGGGAAAGTGTGGCCAGCAGGGCTGGGGAGGTTCTGCTGCTCCTCTGCTCTGCCCTGCTGAGACCACAGCTGCAATGCTGTGTCCAGTTTGGGGCTCCCCAGCTCAAGAGGGACAGAGACCTGCTGGAGAGAGCCCAGGGGAGGCTCTGGCGATGCTGAAGGGACTGGAACAGCTCTGCTGTGGAGAGAGACTGAGAGCCCTGGGGGTGGAGATTAGAAGGCTGAGAGGGGATCTGATCAATGTCTATCAATAGCTGAGAAGTGGGTGGGGGTCAGGAGGAAGGTGCCAGGCTCTGGTTGGTGATGCCCAGTGCCAGGACAAGGAACAACAGCGACAAGTTGGAACCTAGGAAGCTCCACCTGAAGAGGAGGAGAAAGTTGTTTGGTGTGAGGGTGCTGGAGGCCTGGAGCAGGCTGCCCAGAGAGGTTGTGGAGTCTCCTGGTGTGGAGACTTTCCAAACCCACCTGGATGTGTTCCTGTGTGACCTGCCCTGGGTAATGTTGATCTCTGGAGGTCCCTTCCAAGCCCTAACATTCTGTGACTAATGGAAGAGTCTTCTCTGCTGGATAAACATCAAGGGGCAGGGCTGGGTTGGCCACTCAGCAAGTGCCAAACACTGCCCATGAATGGATGGATTGGAGTTTGAGGAGGGCAGATTGAGACTGGAGACTAGGAAGAAATTCTTCCTGGTGAGGGTGGGGAGACCCTGGCAGAGGCTGCCCAGGGAGGCTGTGGATGTCCCCCTCTGGAGGTGTTCAAAGCCAGGCTGGATGAGGCCTTGAGCAGCCTGGGCTGGTGGGAGGTGTCCCTGCCCATGGCAGGGGGGTTGGAACTGGCTGAGGTTTAAGATCCTTTCCAACCCAACCCATTCTATGAATCTCTGCAACTGCAGCTGGCAGTTAGTTGTCAAAGCCTCTAGGCTGGAGGAGGCTCCAATCAGTGGAGGTTTGTTAAAGCTTGGGCAGGAATCAAAGCTCAGGGCTTGAATCAAAGCTTTGAGCTGTCTCCTGTGGGAGACTGAATGAGGGATTGAGAGATGATGCAAAGAGAAGCCTTAAATACAGGGGGGATAGTTTGGTCAGCATGATCAGGGGGCAGGATCTAATCAGCCAAGCTGAGGGGACCTGGTGACACTGTGGGCTCTGAAGTGGCTGTCATCAGAGGGAGCCTTAGGCTGGAGGTGAGGAAAAAGCTCTTCCCAGAGACAGTTGTTAGCCACTGGAATGTGCTGCCCAGGGAGGTGGTGGAGTCCCCACCCCTGGAGGTGTTCAAGAGGGGATTGGATGTGGCACTTGGTGCCATGGTTTAGTTAGTCAGGAGGGGTTGGGTGACAGCTTGGACTTGCTGATCTCTGAGGTCTTTTCCAAACTGACTGATTCTGTAAGTCACTTTTCTCCCCCATCAGCAGGGCTGCAGCACAGGGCTGCAGCACAGAGCTGCTTCAGCCTGCTGCTGAGGTTCTCATTTCCATGCAGGTAAGGGAGAGGGAAAGCTGTGGGGCAGATCTGCCTCCAGTTACTACTTGGTGGTTCATCCCAAGCAGTGTGGCCAGCAGGTTGAGAGAGGGGATCCTGCCCCTCTGCTCTGCTCTGGGGAGACCTCACCTGCAGGGCTGTGTCCAGCTATGAGGCCCCCAATGCAAGAGAGATCCTGAGCTGATGGAGAGGGTCTGGAGGAGGTCACCAGGATGAGCAGAGGCTGGAGAATTTCCTATGGGGACAGGCTGGGAGAGTTGGGCTGTTCAGCCTGGAGAAGAGAAGGCTCCAGGCAGACCTGAGAGCTGCATTTCAGTATCTGCAGGGGAGCTACAGGCAGGCTGGGGAGGGACTGTTCAGAAGGGACTGTGGGGATAGGATGAGAGGCAAGGGTTTGGTACTGGAGCAGGGCAGAGTTAGGTTGGACATCAGGAGGAAGCTCTGCACAGTGAGGCTGGGGAGACACTCCCTTGGGGCAGCAGGAAGGGATGGAAGGAGACCTGAAGAGGCCAGAGGCAGGTTGGTACTCCCTTGGGGCAGCAGGGAGGTGGTGGAAGGAGACCTGAAAAGGCCAGAGGCAGGTTGGCATTCCCTTGGGGCAGCAGGAAGGGGTGGAAGGAGACCTGAAGAGGCCAGAGGCAGGTTGGTATTCCCTTGGGGCAGCAGGAAGGGATGGAAGGAGACCTGAAAAGGCCAGAGGCAGGTTGGTATTCCCTTGGGGCAGCAGGAAGGGATGGAAGGAGACCTGAAAAGGCCAGAGGCAGGTTGGTACTCCCTTGGGGCAGCAGGGAGGTGGTGGAAGCCTCATCCCTGGAGGTGTTTGCAGCCAGGCTGGCTGTGGCTGTGAGCAACCTGCTGTGGTGTGAGGTGTCCCTGCCCATGGCAGGGGGGTTGGAACTGGCTGAGCCTTGAGGTCCCTTCCAGCCCTGACAGTTCTATGATTCTATGATATGGCCCTGGGCAGCCTGCTCTAGCTGGAGGTGTCCCTGCTGCCTGCAGGGGGCTTGGACAAGGTGACCTTTGAGGGGTCCCTTCCAACCTGATGCCATCTGGGAACCTTCCTTAGCTGTTTCGCTCAGGTCACCTCTTCCCCTTGCCCAGCAAGAGCACAGCAGCCTCTCTTGCTCTCAGTACAAGCCAGGTTGAGCCCCTGGTTGTGAGTCTCAGTTCAGCTTGTCTTTTTGCCCTTCAGGGAGAATTTGGATGGACAATGTCCACTGCACTGGCAAGGAGACCACCCTGGCAGCCTGCACCTCCAATGGCTGGGGAGTCACCGACTGCAAGCACACCGAAGACGTGGGAGTGGTCTGCAGTGAGAAGAGGATCCCTGGCTTCAAGTTTGACAGCTCCCTGCTTAACCAAATAGAGGTAAAACCTCCTCCAAAAAGCTGCAGGGTGCTGCTCAAGAGCCTTCTGGGGGCAGCCTGCTACTAGCGGTGTCCCCCAGGGATCAGTGCTGGGCCCCAGCCTGTTCAGTATCTTCATTGATGATCTGGAGGAGGGGATTGAGGCAGTCAGCAGTAAGTTTGCAGATGACACCAAGCTGGGGGCAGGAGTTGATCTGTTAGAGGGTAGGAGAGCTCTGCAGAGGGACCTTGCCAGGCTGGGCAGATGGGCAGAGTCCAACAGGATGGCACTGAACAAGTCCAAGTGCCAGGGGCTGCACTGTGGCCACAGCAACCCCAGGCAGTGCTACAGGCTGGGGTCAGAGTGGCTGAGAGCAGCCAGGCAGAAAGGGACCTGGGGGTGCTGAATGAGAGCAGCTGAACATGAGCCAGCAGTGTGCCCAGGGGGCCAAGAAGGCCAAGGGCATCCTGGCCTGAGTCAGGAGCAGTGTGGCCAGCAGGAGCAGGGAAGTCATTGTGCCCTGTGCTCAGCACTGGTTAGGCCACACCTGGAGTCCTGTGTCCAGTTCTGGGCTCCTCAGGTTAGGAAAGATGTTGAGATGCTGGAAGGTGTCCAGAGAAGGGCAACAAAGCTGGGGAGGGGTCTGGGGCACAGCCCTGTGAGGAGAGGCTGAGGGAGCTGGGGTTGCTTAGCCTGGAGAAGAGGAGGCTCAGGGGAGACCTTCTTGCTCTCTGCAACTCCCTGAAGGGAGGTTGGAGCCAGGTGGGGGTTGGGCTCTTCTCCCAGGCAGGCAATCAGCACCAGAACAAGAGGACACAGCCTCCAGCTGTGCCAGGGGAGGTTCAGGCTGGATGTTAGGAAGAAGTTCTTACCAGAAAGAGAGATTGGCCACTGGGAGGTGGTGGAGTCACCATCCCAGGAGGTGTTTAGGAGGAGCCTGGATGAGGCACTTGGTGCCATGGTTTATTGATCAGATGGTGCTGGGGGATAGGTTGGACTGGAGGATCTTTCAGGTCTTTTCCAACCTGCTCTGTTCTACTCTGTTCTGTTCCATGGGGAGCTGCAAGCTGCTCAAAGTGAACCTTTGACTCTTCTTAGATAGATGCTGGGCAACTTCCCTATTTCAGTTTCAGCTGACCCCAGAGCACTGTGTGTCAAAGAACTAGAGAGAGGGTTTCATACAGCATGAGAATCAAGGGGGAGGAGATGGGTTCCTGCTGCTCTGCAATGGGTTGTCTATGTGGAAAGTGTGTCCAGAGAAGGGCAAGGAAGCTGGGGAAGGGTCTAGAGGAGAGGGCTGGGGAGAGGCAGCTGAGGGAGCTGGGGAAGGGTCTAGAGAACAGGGCTGGGGAGAGGCAGCTGAGGGAGCTGGGGAAGGGTCTAGAGAACAGGGCTGGGGAGAGGCAGCTGAGGGAAGGGTCTAGAGAACAGGGCTGGGGAGAGGCAGCTGAGGGAGCTGGGGGGCTGGAGAACAGGGCTGGGGAGAGGCAGCTGAGACACCTGAGGGTGTTAAGCCTGGAGAAAAGGAGTCTGAGGGGACACCACCTGGCTCTCTACAGCTCCCTGAAAGGAGGTTGGAGCCAGCTGGGGGTGAGTTTCTTCTCCCAGGTAGCTCAGTAACCAGCAGTAGGATGAGAAGGAAACAGCCTCAGGCTGTGCCAGGGGAGGTTTAGGTTAGATATTAGGAGAAACATCACTGGAAAAGTGGTTAAGGCCTGGAAGGGGCTGCCCAGGGAAGTGGTGGAATCAGCATCCCTGGAGGTGTTCAGAACACCAGAGATGTGGTGCTGAGGGCCATGGCTCAGTGGTGGACTGGGCAGTGTCAGGTCAGCAGTTGGCCTCGATGGACCTGGAGGTCTCCTCTGTTCTCTGCCTTGCTTCCCTTGGCTCTGGAGGGAAGGGAGGGATCCTGAGCTGCCTCTGTCAATGGCCCTGTTGTTGCTCATGGAACATCAGGGATGGCTTTGGCAGCCATGTGCTTCCCCCAGGCCACAGGGAAGCCTCAAGGCAGAGGCCTGGGAAGAAAAGATGCTTCAGTCTAGACTGAGATGCTTCAGAAATGAATCATGAAGGCTCTGGGCTCTGCTGTTCCATTAGCTAAGCTCTGGAGGCTGACTGATGAGCTGAGCACATGAGGTGATGGAGGGCTAACTTGTGCTGGGGGGGTGGTGGTGGTGGGGAAGATTTATCTTCACATAGAAGGAAAATGAATCATGAAAGCCAAGCAGCTCATGCAGCAGGAGCCTGACTCACCCCCCAGGGCTCTCAGGAGACATTGGGGTGAGAGAGGTCTTGGTCCCCACAGCCTGCAAGCTGTGTGTGGATGAGGACACAGCCACTGATGGGACAAGCAACTGCTTCCACTCATTGCTTGAGGGCCCCTGCAGCAGCACAGGCTGGGAGGGGATCTGCTGGAGAGCAGCCCCAAGGAGAAGGAGCTGGCAGTGCTGCTGGGCAGCAAGGGCTGCAGGGCACAGCAATGTGCCCTGGGGGCCAAGAAGGCCAAGGGGGTGCTGGGGGCATTCAGAGGAGTGTGGCCAGCAGGGCCAGGGAGCTTCTCCTCCCCCTCTGCTCTGCCCTGCTGAGGCCACACCTGGAACATTGCATCCAGCTCTGGGCTCCCCAGTTGAGCAGGGACAGGGAGCTGCTGGAGAGAGTCCAAGGGAGGGCTGCAAGGCTGCTGAAGGGACTGCAGCAGTGCCTGGGGAGGAGAGGCTGAGAGCCCTGGGGGTGCTGAGTGTGGAGAGGAGAAGGCTGAGAGGGATCTGATCAATGTCTCTCAAGAGCTGAGGGCTGGGGGGCAGGAGGGAGGGGACAGGCTCTGCTCAGCTGCACCCTGGCACAGGCCAAGGGGCAAGGGATGGAAAGTGCAGCCCAGGAGGTTGCAGCTCAGCAGGAGGAGGAACTTCTGCCCTGGGAGGCTGCCAGAGGCCTGGAGCAGGCTGCCCAGAGAGGTTGTGGAGTCTCCTTGTGTGGAGCCTTTGCAGCCCTGTCTGGATGTGTTCCTGTGTGCCCTGGGCTGGGTTCTCTGCTCCTGCTCCGGCAGGGGGCTTGGACTCCATCTTCAAAAGTCTCTTCCAACCCTTAACATCCTCTGAGCCTAAGAGCTTGAAGTAGCTGCACTAAGCTGAGAGCTGTCAGCCTGCCTGTCCCTTTGTCTTGGTGACAGAAAGCAGTCCCCCTCAGCTCTGTGGCCATGCCCCTGTGCTGGTCCCCTCTGCTAGCACTTCAGGAACCATTCAGTCCTCTGCTGCGGCCTTCTCCTCTCCAAAACCAGGCTGCTTTTATCTCCTGTCCCCCTAAGATCCCTGGCAGCTGAAGGGTTCTCCTTCTGCTGGCCTCCTTGCAGCAGGATGAAGGCTAAAGGTGATGAGCTGTAAATGTTTCAGATGCCATTGTGGAAGCACTTTGCAGTCACAGTTAGCTGTCAGATGCTTCAGCTCTCTCCTCCTCTCTCTGTCTCTCAGCCTTCCTCCCCCTGATCTTTGCCTTTACCTCATTAGCAGCTGGTGTGGCATAGTTGGAGGCAGAGATGCTGAGCAGGGTTACTCAGAGGGTCAGCAAGTCCAAACCAGGGGGGGGTCAGAAGGTTTGTGTGAACACAAGCTGAGTGTCTTTGCCCTCTCTAACATGCCTGGGAATGCTGTGTGTCATAGCTCACATTCAGCAGAGGAAACATCATCCTTTTGGACACTGCTGCCTTCTGCAGCCTGCCCCAAGTGATGTTTGCTCTTTGGAATGAGAGCTCAGGGGTTGAGGGGCCTGGGAATTGTCTCCTGAGCAGCAAAATGCTGTGGTCAGGTTCCTCCACCACCTGGTTGCCTTGGGTTGGAAGGGACCCTCCAAGGGCATCCACTCCAAGTCATTGGAAGGAGGTCTACAAACCCAACCCAAACAACCCAGTAACTATTTCCTGCAGAGCAAGTCAGGTCCAAGAGCCTCCAAAACAAATCCCTTTTGCAATTGGCAAAGCTAAGACATAGGTAAGGAAGTCCAAAATGTCCATTAGTATTAGAGAGGAAAAGCTCCTTAATGAAAGGAAGCTGCCAGGAGGCAAGGAAGGAAAGGAGAACCCTGGGGCTTGCTGCAGCCAACTGCATCAAACCACAGGGGCTGAGCCAGCAGCCAAGTGCCACACATCAGCTGGGCCATGGGACCACAAGAAGAGTGCTTGCAGAGGGAAGGAGAAGGTGGCTTGGTCCAGGAGAGGCATCAGCAGTGCTGCTGAGCACCCCCAGCCCAGCACACAGATTGCATGGGGTTGGCAGGGACCCTCCAAGGGCATCTTGCCCAACCCCCCTGCACTCAGCAGGGACATCTCCAACTGGAGCAGGCTGCCCAGGGGCACAGCAAGGCTGAGCTTGAATGTCTGCAGGGCTGGAGCCTCAAGCACCTCCCTGGGCAGCCTGTCCCAGTGTCTCCCCAGCCTCACTGTGCAGAACTTGCTCCTGATGTCCAACCTAACCCTGCCCTGCTCCAGCCTCAAACCACTGCTCCTTGTCCTACCCCCACAGCCCCTTCTGAACAGTCCCTCCCCAGCCTGCCTGTAGGTGCCCTTCAGATACTGAGATGCAGTTCTGAGGTCTCCCTGGAGCCTTCCCTTCTCCAGGCTGAGCAGCCCCAACTCTCCAAGCCTGTCCCCATGGCAGAGATCCTCCAGCAAGGGACACATCCAACTAGGCCAGGCTGCCCAGTGGCTGCCCCCAGTGCCACTGGCTTCAGCTATGGCCCTGAGGGAGCTACACCAGAACAGATTCCCCACTGAGCTCTCCAGGGGAAGATGTTTGAACCCTTAGGCTGCTTTTCAAACCAGGCTTTACTCAGAGCAGTCCTGGTTGGAGAGATGCAGAGAGCTGATTTATTCAATTGCAGCTCCCAGTGCTGCTTTCCCACACTAGTTAGTGACAACTCTGATGGTTCCCAAGTGGGTCTGGCTGCCTGCAGACTGCTGTTTGGACAGCCAGCAGATGAAGGGGAGCCAGCAGTGGCTGCAGTCAATGTGCTGGGTGCAGCCTGCTGAGCCCAGCCCCAGGAGCCTGTGAGTGTTGGGCCAGCAGCTGGGTACCAGGGAGATGTTAGCTCATGGTTGGGCTCAGAGCATCCTGAGGTCTTTTGCCAAGCAGCTGATGCTCTGGTTCTGTACTTGCCAACAGCTGTGGGTGTCAGGAGCGTGGCTGGGGAGGGAAGGGGCAGCCACCTTCTGCTTTCCAGGCTTCATGGTGGGCAAAGAATATGACCTGCCTGAACATGAGCCAGCAGTGTGCCCAGGGGGCCAAGAAGGCCAATGGCATCCTGGCCTGCAGCAGGAACAGTGTGGCCAGCAGGAGCAGGGAGGTCATTCTGCCCTGTGCTCAGCACTGGTTAGGCCACACCTGGAGTCCTGTGTCCAGTTCTGGGCTCCTCAGGTTAAGAAGGACATTGAGAGACTTGAAGGTGTCCAGAGAAGGGCAAGGAGGCTGGGGAGGGGTCTGGAGCACAGCCCTGTGAGGAGAGGCTGAGGGAGCTGGGGTTGCTTAGCCTGGAGAAGAGGAGGCTCAGGGGAGACCTCATTGCCCTCTACAACTACCTGAAAGGTGGCTGTAGCCAGGTGGGGGTTGGTCTCTTCTCCCAGGCAAGCAGCACCAGAACAAGAGGCCACAGTCTCAAGCTGTGCCAGGGGAGGTTTAGACTCGAGGTGAGGAGAAAGTTCTTCACTGAGAGAGTTGTTGGTCATTGGAATGTGCTGCCCAGGGAGGTGGTGGAGTCACCATCCCTGGAGGTGTTCAAGAGGGGATTGGATGTGGCACTTGGTGCCATGGTCTGGTCATGAGGTCTGTGTTGATAGGTTGGACTTGATGATCCTCGAGGTCATTTCCAACCTTAGTGATCCTATGATCCTGTGAAAGACTGTCACAGATTCATAGAGTGGGCTGAGTTGGAAGGCACCTTCGAGATCATCCAGTTCCAACCCCCTGCCGTGGGCAGGGACACAGAGTCAGAGAATCAGTAAGGTTGGAAAAGACCTCAGAGATCATCAAGTCCAACCTATTACCTATCCCCCAACACCTCCTGACAGCTAAACCATGGCTCCAAGGGCCACATCCAAGCCCTTTTTGAACACCTCCAGGGCTGGGGACTCCACCACCTCCCTGGGCAGCACATCCCAGTGGCCAATTCCTCTTCCTGAGAAGAACTTTCCCCTCACCTCCAGCCTAAACTTCCCCTGGCACAGCTTGAGACTGTGTCCTCTTGTTCTGGTGCTGGGTGCCTGGGAGAAGAGACCAACCCCACCTGGCTCCAACCTCCCTCTAGCCCAGGTTGCTCAAGGCCTCATCCAACCTGGCCTCAAACACCTCCAGGGAGGGAGCATCCATGCCTCCCTGGGCAGCCTGTCCCAGTGTCTCCCTGTCCTCACTCTAAAGAATTTTTCCCTCATCTCCTGTCCCAACCTCCCCTCTCCCAGCTCAAAGCCATTGTCTCTCATCCTGGCACTCCCAGCCCTTGCCAAAAGTCCCTCCCCAGCTCTCCTGGACCCCCTTAAGGTACTGGAAGGCTGCTCTCGGGTCTGCCTGGAGCCTTCTCTTCTCCAGGCTAAACAACCCCAACTCTCTCAGCCTGTCCCCATAGGGGAGGTTTTGCAGCCCCCTGGCCATCTCTGTGGCCTCCTCTGGACCCTCTGCAGCAGTTCAATGTCCCTCTTGTGCTGGGGGCACCAGAACTGCCCCTGTCGTGTGGCCACCTCAGAGGAAAATCCCAGCAGCAGAGGTCCCTTGGGCAGCCCACAGGACCCCAGCTCCTTCCTTAGCCTGTGCCATTCCAGAGCTCTTGGGAACCCCCCAGGCATGGGCAGCCAGCTGGTGACCAGGACAAGCTCAAGGTGGGGGTGGGAGGGCAAAGCAAAGCCAATAAGTTGGGATTCTGGGAGCACAGCCACAGCCCCCCTGGTGGAACCAGGCAGCTTAGGAGAGGCTTAGTGGCAGTGGCTCAGCAGCAGGGGGTGGGATTGTGAGCTGTGGGTGAGCAGCTGGCCAGGAGGACCTCAAAGGCCTCTTCGAGCCTCAACAGTTCTGTGATTTTATTGATTGATTTGATTTTTTTCTCCAGCTGGAGATTTGCCCTTGGCTGGAGCAGGGAGCAGCTCAGGCTGTTCCCACTGCCAGCAGCAGATGGTCCATCTGAAAGCCATCATTTTAGAGGAAGCCTTAAAAGACCCTTGTGGTGCTGAGCTCCCTGGGGGCTGCCAAGTGCTGCTGAGCATGACCAGGGGGAGCCAGCAGGTGGAAGCCAACCTCTGACTTCGTTGTGCTGGGGCTGGGGAGGGGGCTCCAGCTTGGGGGGGGGCTGTGCAGACTGATATTGGCTCCATCCTGGCCTTTGCTGCCTCAAATCTGCCAGGCAGAGGGTTGACACCCTCTTGAAAGCACCTTGAGAAGCCTCCAGCAGAGCTTGTTTGGATTGGCCAAGGTGCAGACCTCCAGCTCCCAGCTGGGAAAGGCTGCAGATAAGTAGCACAGGATGAAGCCTTCTGTCACCATAAAGCTCTGGGCCTCCCCCTGAGTGTGCTCAGGCAGATTGCTTCCCATCACAGCTCATATTTTAGGGCTTACATCCCAGCTCTTCCTGTCCTTGAGCCTTCCCACTCTCCCTGCCCTGCTGGGAAGGGGCAGTGCCTGACCCTGGCTTCTGTAAGGCAAGTTGCAGGTCACAGGCTCGGAGTGAAAGGTTCCAAGTCTGGAGATGAGTGAGGGAAAGAGCCCCAGGAGGGGAGCCACAGCCTGGAGTCAAAGCTGTGGTTTGTGTGCTCTTAAGTCCATGTCAGTGGCTTGGTGGCCAGCTTGGGTCTAACCATGATGGCAGAGGACTTGAGTCACTTCTGTTAGCTGTGGTGACTCTTGGAGGCACTTGGAGCTCTTGGGAGCTCAAGGGAGGTGCAGAGTCTCACTGTGTCATTTTTGAGTGCTCAGACCAGCTCACAAAGTGCTTGCTGGGACCCTCTGGTGGAGCTGGGGAGGAGCAGGCAGCAGCTGAGGGGCAGTGATGGAAGCTTCCCTGATGGAGCTGGGGAGGAGCAGGCAGCAGCTGAGGGGCAGTGATGGAAGCTTCAGTGATGGAGCTGGGGAGGAGCAGGCAGCAGCTGAGGGGCAGTGATGGAAGCTTCCCTGATGGAGCTGGGGAGGAGCAGGCAGCAGCTGAGGGGCAATAAACCAACTGGGATCTGCTGCTGGAACAGAGGATCTCTGAGCACAGGGAGCTCTCTGCTTGCCCCAGCTGAGCACTGGGTCTGTTCTTCAGGTGGGGCAGGGCAAGGCAGTGAGGGCAAAGAGCAGGTTCTAGGAGCTCAGTGACTCCTCTGCAAGCACAACTAAGTGGAGGAGCAGGGCTGGGAGCAGGATGTGTGCATCTAGACCCTCCTGAATCGTAGAACCAATAAGGTTGGAAGAGACCTCAAAGATCATCAAGTCCAACCTGTCACCCAACACCTCATGACTACTAAACCATGGCTCCCAGTGCCACATCCAATCCCCTCTTGGACACCTCCAGGGATGGTGACTCCCCCACCTCCCTGGGCAGCACATTCCCATGGCCACCAACTCTCTCTGGGAGCTGCACTCCTCCCTGCCTGCAAACAAAAGGTGTAAAACATTCAACAAGTCCAAGTGCCGAGTGCTGCACTTTGGCTACAGCAATCCAATGCAGAGCTATAGGCTGGGGTCGGAGTGGCTGAGAGCTGCCAAACAGAGAGGGACCTGGGGGTGCTGATCGACAGCCGCCTGAATATGAGCCAACAGTGTGCCCAGGTGGCCAAGAGGGCCAATGGCATCCTGGCCTGCATTAGGAATAGTGTGGCCAGCAGGAGCAGGGAGGTCATAGTGCCCTGTACTCTGCTTTGGTTAGGCCACACCTTGAGTACTGTGTCCAGTTCTGGGCCCCTCAGTTTAAGAAGGACATTGAGAGACTTGAGCGTGTCCAGAGAAGAGCAAGAAGGCTGGGGAGGGGTCTGGAGCACAGCCCTGTGAGGAGAGGCTGAGGGAGCTGGGGTTGCTTAGCCTGGAGAAGAGGAGGCTCAGGGGAGACCTCATTGCCCTCTACAACTACCTGAAGGGAGGTTGTAGCCAGGAAGGGGTTGGCCTCTTCTCCCAGGCAACCAGCACCAGAACAAGAGGACACAGTCTCAAGCTGCGCCAGGGGAGGTTTAGACTCGAGGTGAGGAGGAAGCTCTTCACTGAGCGAGTCATTCGTCATTGGAACGGGTTGCCCAGGGAGGTGGTGGAGTCATCGACCCTGGAGGCGTTCAAGGGGAGATTGGACGTGGCACTTGGTGCCATGGTCTAGGCATGGGGTCTGTGTTGATAGGTTGGACTCGATGATCCTCGAGGTCCTTTCCAACCTTAGTGATACTGTGATACTGTGATGCAATGGATGCAGGAGGTGCAGTCCAGCTGTTGGCCGTTCCTTGGCTTGCAGCTCACCAGCAGCTGGAAGCAGTGGGGGCTGGCTGGGCAGAGTGGGACCTGCCTGCAGGCTCCTTTGGAGGCTGCTGAGCCCTGCAGTGTCGATGTGTGCACAGCCCCAAATGTTTGCCCAAAGGCTTTGCAGGGTGCCAGAGGCTTTGGCATCAAACTGCTGGGATGTGTGCTCCCAGAGCCAGGAGCAGGGAATGCCACCTCCTGCTTTTCCAAACACTGCAAGGAGCCACTCTGTGTTGTCCCAGCACAGCACTGGACCCACCTGCAGCACCCTTAAAGGCTTGAGGAGGTCACTGGAAGACCACAGGAGCTAACTCCCTGCCTTTAATCTCTCTCTTAGCATGGGGTTGGGGTTTTGTTGGGTGAGGTTTTTTTTAACCTGACTCCCCCCAAAACATCCTGAACAAAATATTTGTTGTCCACCCTCTCTCTTCCTCTTGTGCACACAGCAGGGCTTCAGCTAGGGACAGCCTCTAAATATATCAAATGGCTGCAGCCCTTCCAGGGGCACAAACAGAGCTGGGACCTGAGAGCAGCCCTGGCCAGACGGTGGGCAGACAAGGTCTGGCTAAACATTCCAGGCTCTGCTGCTATTTCTGGCCCTCTTTTTCCCTTCTTGGGGGGTGTGTGAAGCAGGGGAAGAAAACTCATCTCACTTCAAAGCCCAGTGGCTCAAAGGCTCTGCTTCTACCAGGTTAAAAGTGAGTTGAGCTACAGTGCCAGGCTCTCTCCTGTCTGCTGTGCAGTTCGTGGCTCTCCCTGCACATGTCTGGGGAGGGCTCTCTGGAAATGCTCCCTCAGGGTCTCACTTCCACACTGAGCACTGGTGGCAGAGGGTGGAGTAGCATCCATGGATGGCTGAAGGCATCACACACAGTGTGCAAGGTCCCTTCTGAATCAGCCCCCGTGGCTCTGCAGTCCAAGAGGGCAGCTAAAGGCCAAGCTAGGCCTAGGTGCTGAGCTCCAGCAGTCCAACAGCAGAGGGGTTTGTGGCTTTTTGGTACATCCTGGGTGCTTTAAGGAAGAGGAAGAGAAAGCTGCAAGCTTTGCTGCAAATCCCAGAATCCCAGCATGGGTAGGGCTTGGGAAGGGAGCTCTGGAGCTCAGCCACTCCAACCCCACTGCTCCAGCAGGGCACCCACAGCAGCACAGTGCCCAGGAGCACAATGCCCAGGGGGGGGTTGGAAGCTCTCCACACCAGCAGACTCCACAACCTCTCTGGGCAGCCTGCTCCAGGCCTCCAGCACCCTCACACCAAACAACTTTCTCCTCATGGTGAGATGGAACCTCCTGGGTGCCAGTTTGTGCTCTCTGCCCCTTGTCCTGTCCCTGGGCACCACTCAGCAGAGCCTGGCCCCAGCCTCTTGTCCTTCACAGCTCCTTTAGCCCTTGCTGAGCACTGCTCAGCTCCCCTCTGGGGCTGCTCTTCTGCAGGCTCTGTTCCCTCACTGGAAATGTTTACAAAGAGTCATGAAGGTGGTGCTGGGTTGAGGACTGGGCTTGATCTTAAGAGGAGATACTCAAGACCTGCCTGGATGCATTCCAGTGAGATCTGGCAGGGGGGATGGACTGAATGTTCTTTCAAGGTCCCTTCCAACCCCTACCCTTCTATGATGCTGTGATTCCAACCTTAATGATTCTCAGAAATGGAGACTGTGAGAGCTGTGCTCATTGTGAAACCCTCAGGCCATGACTCAGAGCAGCTTCTCCCCCCAGGCTGAGCCTGTCCCCAGGGCCAAAGCACCTCCAGGGTTCAGTGTTGCTGCCTTCCCTCACTTCTGTCCCCAGGGTCTCTCTTTTTCCAGTGCTTCTCCTCAGCTTGCTTTGCATTGGCAATCACCAGGCTGCCCCTGAAGCCTCTGAGGGCTTAGCAAAGGCCTTGGCTTCTGTCCTCCTTCCATCTGCACCATTTGCTCCTGGACTCTAATCCTGGCTTGCACTCTCAGCCCTCTCACCCTTTTGTCCCTGCACAAAGCCAGGACCATAAGTGCTTGCAGCCCACTCCAGCAGGATGTTCCCAGGGGGGGTCACTGCCCACCCCCAGCCTTGCCTTGCCTTGCCTTGCAGCATCTCTTTCCCTGTGTTGATCTAACAGCTGGGACTTTGTGAGTGACTCAGAGGCACAGCTCCAGATGTTTGAATCAAAACAGATTCCACCCATTCCTGGCTGTGTGAAGAGAAAGCTTCCTAAAAAGTCATCTTCAAAGGGGGGAAGGGAGGGGAGGGGGGGAAAAAAAACCCACAGCTAAGTAAGCTGAGTCTGAAAGGTTTCAGTGCAGCAGGGAAGAGGACTCTGGGCTGGGCAGAGTCTGTGTGGAAAGATTTTTGTGTGTTATGGTCTGAACTGGGGGTGGGAGGGGGGGAGAGGAAATCATTTCTTGTCCATGTTACAGCATTTTTGTCTGGGTGGTTGGAGACACCAGGAAATCCTGGAGCCCCACTGCCAAGGGAAAGTGCTGAGCTGAATAGGATCCTGTGTCTTGTGGAGCACTGGGATAGGTCAGGCAGAAGGAAGGAGAGGAGGAAGGAGGAGTGAGAGTGGATCACAGGGAATCTTGCAGCAGGAGAGCAATGGATGTGGGCTAGGTAGAGCCAGAGGCCTCCCACAGCCTCCTGGCCCTGGTGAAAGGGAGGATGGGTGGTAGGATGTGTGGGCAGCAGGAGCAGGGCAGGGATTGTACCATAGTATCAGTCAGGGTTGGAAGGGACCACAAGGATGCTGAGGCCAAACCTTGAGGGCTGGGGGCAGTTCTGGGCTCCTCCCTGCAAAAAGGACATTGAGGAGCTGGAGCAGGGCCAGAGAAGGGCAAGGAAGGTGGGGAAGGGTCTGGAGAAGAGGGCTGGGGAGGAGCAGCTGAGGGAGCTGGGGGGGTTGAGCCTGGAGGAAAGAAAGCTGAGGGGAGACCTTTTGGCTCTCTACTACTCCCTTAATGGAGGCTGGAGCCAGGTAGGGCTTGGTCTCTTCTCCCAAGGAACAAACAACAGGACAAGAGGAAATGGCCTCAGGTTGCCCCAAGGGAGGCTTAGGTTGGACAGCAGAAGAAACCTCTCTGCTGAGCATCCTGAGAGGGGATCTGATCGATGGTTACAAGTCTCTGAGGGGTGGGGGGTAAGAAGAAGGGCCCAGGCTCTTTTCAGTGGTGTCCTGTGACAGGGCAAGGAGCAACAGACACAAACTGCAACCCAGGAGGTTCCACCTGAAGATGAGAAACTTGTTTGGTGCTGGAGGTCTGGTGCAGGCTGCCCAGAGAGGCTGTGGAGTCTCCTTCTGTGGAGACTTTCAAGACCCATCTGAATGGGTTCCTATGTGACCTGCCCTGGGTGATTCTGCTTTGGCTGTGGGGTTGGACTGGATGAGTTCCAGAGGTCCCTTCCAACCCCTACCACTCTGTGTGCTTCTGTGCTTCTGGAAGGGTTCTCCAAGCCTGGCCCAGGCTGCCCAGGGAGGTGATTGAATCCCCATCCCTGGAGGGGTTTCAGAGCTGCAGGGATGTGGTGCTGAGGGCCATGGCTTAACCCCAACCTTGGCAGAGTTAAGGAGGGCTTGGGCTGGGGGATCTTGGAGGTCTTTTCAGCTGGAATGATGCTGTGATTCCACCTGCCCCAGGCAAAGAGGTGAGCTTGGACACCCAACACTAACAGAAATTAGTATTAAGAAAGAAAAAAAAGGGGGGGGGGGGGGGGAAGAAAAAAAGTGTCAAACTCTTCTGGGCTGGACCCTGTTCCCCTCCACCCCACATCCAAGTGCCACACTTCGGCCTCACAGGCCCACCAGAAGCCAAAGTGGTTATGAAACCAATGAATCTCAGCTTCAGAGAGCCAGGGCCTGCCCAGAGACAGCAAGGGAGGGGGGTTGGAAATTGCAAGGGGGTTGGTTTTGAGCTCTCACAAAAGGATTCCTGGCTTGGAAAGTTTTCACATGGGCCTCAGCTGCTTTTGTTTCCAGCCTCTGAACCAAACACTTCCCCAGGGCTTGGGCTCCCCTTGCAAAAGCTGACACAACTCTCCTGATGTCTGCTTTCACCTTCTGCTGTCTGCTTTGTGCTGGCAGAACAATTCTTGCCAGGACAGCACGTTGGATGGTGTCCTGCTCCACTGCCCAGCCTCACCCATCCCCTTCCTTCCTGTGGCAGCCTCGAGGATGCACAGCAAGCGATACAGGGAGGAGATTCCCCCTCCTAGCAACAGCAGCTGCTGCCTCCCAGCCTGCAGGCACCACCCCGGGGCTGAGTCACCAGCTCCTGCCTGAAAGCAAGCCACAGCAGCTGGGATTGCAGCAGGGGCTCTGCAGAGGAGGGTCTCAGAATCACACAGGATCACAGAATAGTGCTGGTTGGGACAGACCTCCAAGCTCCAACCCTTGACCTAGCCCTGAAGGCTCAACCTTAAACTATGTCCTTAAGCACCAGGTCCCCAGGCTGCTTGATCACCCCCAGGGATGGGGACTCTACCACTGCCCTGGGCAGACCATTCCAGTGCTTGAGAACCCTCTCTGTGAAGAAACATTTCCTAGCCTCCAGCCTGAACCTCCCCTGGGGCAGCTTGGAAGCATTTCCTCTGCTCCTGCCTCTTGCCACCAAGGAGCAGAGGCTGCCCCCTCCTAGCTCCAACCTCCCTTCAGGGAGCTGTGGAGAGCAAGGAGGTCTCCCTCAGCCTCCTCTTCTCCAGCCTGGACACCCCCAGCTCCCTCAGCCCCTCCTCATAACCCAGGCCCTTCTCCAGCCTCATTGCCTTTCTGTGGGCACACTCCAGCCTCTCACCACTCACTTTAACCAGACTCTGGAACAGGTTGCCCAGGAAGGTTGTGGATGCCTCTTGCCTGGAGATATTCAAAGCCAGGCTGGATGAGCCAAGTCTAGCTGAGAGGTATCCCTGCCATGGCTGGGGGGTTGGAGTGGATGGTCTCAGACTGGATGTCAGGAAGAAGTTGTTCCCCAGGAGGGTGGTGAGAGCCTGGCACAGGCTGCCCAGGGAGGAGGTGGAAGCCTCATCCCTGGAGGTGTTTGCAGCCAGGCTGGATGTGGCTGTGAGCAACCTGCTGCGGTGTGAGGTGTCCCTGGCCATGGCAGGGGGTTGGAACTGGCTGAGCCTTGAGGTCCTTTACAACCCTGACAGTTCTATGACTCTATGAAAGGTCACCAGAAGGTCTCCCTGAAGCCTTCTCCAGGCTGAACAACCCCAACTCTCTCAACCAGGCCTCACAGCTCAAACTCCTACTGCTGTGCCTTCAGTGAGAGCCTTTAGTTGCTTTCTAGGAGCTTCTTTGTGTTGTGGTCCAGTGCCTGAGTGACAGGACTGGGGGGGATGGAGCAAAACTAGAGGTGGGGAGATTGAAATTGGATGTTAGGAAGAAGCTCTTGCCTGTGAGGGTGGTGAGAGCCTGGCACAGGTTTGCCCAGGGAGGAGGTGGAAGCCTCCTGCCTGGAGGTGTTTGCAGCCAGGCTGGATGTGGCTGTGAGCAACCTGCTGTGGTGTGAGGTGTCCCTGCCCATGGCAGGGGGGGTTGGAACTGGCTGAGCCTTGAGGTCCCTTCCAGCCCTGACAGTTCTATGATTCTGTGATCTCTGAGGTCCCTTCCATCTGAACCTTTCTGTGAGTTTCCAGCAGCTAAGTGTAGCTGAGAGGTGTCCTTGCCCATGGCAGGGGGGTTGGAGTAGATGGTCTCTGAAGTCTCTTCCATCTGAGAACCATTCCATGAGTTTCCAGCAGCTAAGTGTAGCTGAGAGGTGTCCCTGCCCATGGCAGGGGGGTTGGAGTAGATGATCTATGAGGCCCCTTCCATCTGAGAGCCATTCCATGAGTTTCCAGCCTCCCTTGTAGCCGTTGTGCCTGGCTGCAGGGTGAGCACAAGCAAAGCTTTCAGGGCTGAGGTTTCCTGGTGGCTGTGGCAGCCTGTTGCAGGCATTTGTCTCCACGTGGACACCCAGCCTGGAGAGGGTGATGTGAAAAAGCTCTGCTCTGGCTATTAAGGGATTGTTTGCTGCTGAGGTTTTCATGAGCAGTCTGTTTTCCCCATCAGCCCAGCTGCTCTCCACGTTGGTGCTGGAAGGTAAAGAAGTCATCTCCCTGCCTGGGTTTGAGTCGCTGAATGCTCCCAGGGAGACAAAGGCTCAGCAGTGAAAGGAAAGCGTTCAAAGGGTGATCAGCACAAAGCTCTCCGGGGTCCTTTCTCCTGGTTTGTTGTCCCTTTGCCCCTGAGGCTGCTGCTGTAAAACTCAGACCTGCAGCAGCCTGGGTCCTCCTCAGAGGTTTTGCTCTGTGCTCAGGCTGGGTGCAAAGCCCTGGAGCTGCTGCTGCTGCTGCTGCTGTGATTCTCTGCTCTGAAGCCTCTCTGTGAGTGGGAAGGGGCTGGGGTTGGCTCTGCTCTCAGACAGGTCCTGAAAATGTCATTTCATGCTGGTCTGCTGCAGCTATCTGAAGGCTGAAGTGGCCTCAGGGGGGTGAGATGTTGGCTTATTTCTTGCTAGTTTGCTCTCTCTCAGGTTTTTATTTCCTCTGTCTTGGCAAAACGCTGTGGCAAAAGACTGGGAGCCTCTGAACAGAGCCTCATGTCAGGGCAGGATTGTTTTTTGCCTCCATGTCAGCATCTGTGAGGGAGGCAGAGATGTGTTGTGGGACCTCTGCAGTGCTTCAGGTATTGCCCTGCCTCTGGCAGTGGTTTGGGTTTTCCTCAGGCCCAAGCAGAAGCCATTGAACCTGCACCTTACTTGGCACTGCTGTAAAGTGGCCAGCAAGGACAGCCCAGTCCAAGCAGTCAGTGGAGAAGCAGCTCTGGGCTCCTCGAGTTTCCCCACATGATAGAATGGTTTGGGTTAGAATTGACCTCAAAGGTCATCCAGTTCCAAGCCCCTGCCACAGACAGGGACACCTCCCACCAGCCCAGCTTGCTCAAGGTCTCACCCAGCCTGGCTCTCAACACTGCCAGGCTTGGAGCCTCCACAGCTTCTCTGGGCAACCTGTTCCTGTGCCTCACCACCCTCCTGGGGAAGAATTTCTTCCTCGTGTCCAGTCACAGTCCAGCTCCTTCCAGCTTGAAGCCATCACCTCTCCTGTCACAGGGGTTGGAAGGGACCCAAAGAGATCATTGAGTCCAAGCCCCCTGCCAGAGCAGGAGCATAGAATCCAGCACAGGTCACACAGGAACACATCCAGACAGGGCTGGAAAGGCTCCAGAGAAGGAGACTCCACAACCTCTCTGGGCAGCCTGCCCCAGGCCTCTGGGACCCTCACAGTGCAGAAGTTTCCCCTTGTGTTGAGGTGGAGCCTCCTGTGCTGCAGCTTACATCCATTGCTCCTTGTCCTATCCCAGGGAGCAAGTGAGCAGAGCCTGTCCCCTCCCTCCTGACCCCCAGCCCTCAGATGTTTGTAAACATTGATTAAATCCCCTCTAAGTCTTCTCCTCTCCACACTAACCACCCCCAGGGCCCTCAGCCTCTCCTCCCCAGGCAGTGCTGTAGTCCCTCATCATTCTCACAGCTGGACCTTCTCCAGCAGATCCCTGTCCCTCCAGACCCTTGTACAAAGTCCCTCCCCAGCACTCCTGCAGCCCTCTTCTAATCCTGGGAGGCTGCTCCAAGGTCTTCCTGGAGCCTTCTCTTCTCCAGGCTGAACAGCTCCAACTCTCCCAGGCTGTCCTGAGGGCAGAGGCTCTCCTGTGGAGCCCCATCTGGCCTGGCACTCTGCATGGCTCACTTGGGGTGAGCAAGAGCTGCCATGCAGCTTCCTCACACAGCACAGGCACCTTGGCCACCAGTCCTGAGTGTCAGCTCACACTGGGAGCGCAACACTCTTCCTCTCCATCCTGCCAAGGACTGTGGCTTCTGACCTGGCTACCCTCAAGTGCAATGGAAGCACCCAAGGGAAAGGCACAGGTGGGGGTTAGCACATTGCTGGGCTGGGCTGCTCCTGGAAGAAGGTTCTGCTTTCCCTTCTTTGTGTGCTGGAGCTGATGCTGAGGTGTAGCAAAGATTACTTAGGGCTTGAGCTGGGGTGGGTGTGCCCTGCAGGGGGGAAATCTCACTTCAGGCTGGCTGAGCCCCTTTCAGCTGTCAGTGCACATTTGCTGCCTGCTTTGCTCTCTCCTCCTCACCATGAGGAGGATCTTCTTCACTGTGAGGGTCCCACAGGCCTGGAGCAGGCTGCCCAGAGAGGTTGTGGAGTCTCCTTCTCTGGAGCCTTTCCAGCCCCATCTGGATGTGCCCCTGTGTGACCTGTGCTGGATTCTATGCTCCTGCTCTGGGAGGGGGCTTGGGCTGGATGATCTTTGGAGGTCCCTTCCAACCCCTAACATCCTGGGATCCTCTCCACTGCACTTTGGAGCTTTGGCTCTCTCCTTTGGGTTCCTCTTTTCAACAGGCCCCTGGATCTTCAGCAGACCATGCTCAGTTCAAGTGGATTTACAGATTCCCAGATTGCATCAGGTTGGAAGGGATCCTCAAGGTCTTGTCCAACCTCCCTGCAGGCAGCAGGGACACTTCCAACTAGAGCAGGCTGCCCAGGGCCACAGCAAGGCTGATCTTGAGTGGCTCCAGGGATGGAGCCTCAACCACCTCCCTGGGCAGCCTGTGCCAGTGTCTCACCATTAAAAACCTCTTTGGGGGAGAGGTATTAACCTTTTGGAGAGAGGAATTGAGAACCCTTTGGGGGCCAGGAGTTAAAGAAACCTTTGGGGGAGAGGAATTAAGACCCTTTGGCAGAGAGGGATTAAAACCCCTTTTGGGGAGAGGAATTAAGACCCTTGTTGGGGAGAAGACTTAAGACCCCTTTGGGGGAGAGGAGTTAAAGACCCCTTTGGGGGAGAGGAATTAAGAACCCTCTTGGGAGCAGAGGAATTAAAAGCCCTGTTGGGGACAAGGAATTAAGACCCCTGTTGGGGAGAGGAATTAAAACTCCTTTGGGGAGAGGAATTAAGAACCCTTTGGGGGAGAGGAGTTATGGAACCCATTTGGGGAGAGCAATTAAACTCCCTGAAGTGACTTGCCCAGGGTGCTGGGGGCAGAGCTATGGATGAGGAGGAGATGATGCTCCTCTCCCTCTCCTCTCCTCTCCCTCTCCTCTCCTCTCCCTATCCTCTCCCCTCCCTCTCCTCTCCCTCTCCTTTCCCTCTCCTCTCCCTCTCCTCTCCCTCTCCTCTCCCTCTCCTCTCTATCTCCTCTCCCTCTCCTCTCTATCTCCTCTCCCTCTCCTCTCCCTCTCCCTCTCCTCTCTATCTCCTCTCCCTCTCCTCTCCCTCTCCCTCTAATCTCCCTCTCCTCTCCCTCTCCTCTCCCTCTCCTCTCCCTCTCCTCTCCCTCTCCTCTCCCTCTCCTCTCCTCTCCTCTTCCTCTCCTCTCCCTCTCCTCTCCTCTCCCTCTCCTCTCCCTCTCCTCTCCTCTCCTCTCCCTCTCCTCTCCTCTCCTCTCCTCTCCTCTCCTCTCCTCTCCTCTCCTCTCCTCTCCTCTCCTCTCCTCTCCTCTCCTCTCCTCTCCTCTCCTCTCCTCTCCTCTCCTCTCCTCTCCTCTCCTCTCCCTCTCCTCTCCCTCTCCTCTCCTCTCCCTTTCCTCTCTCCCCTCCCTCTCCCCTCCCAGCTCTTTCTCCCCAGTGCCCAGGGTCTGTGAGTTGCATCAAGCGTGGGTGAAGCAGCTGGGGAGCTGGGTGAGCCACGTGTGCTCTGCAGGCCTCTGCACGTCCTCCTCTGCCCTCCCTGACCTCAATACCTCCCTGCTCTGCCCTGACCAGAGCCCTTTAAACCTCTGGGCATTTTTCCCCTCTTCCAAGTGACTGAATTGGAGCAGGGGAGGGGGAGGATTCCTCAGTCCTGATGTAACTCTCAGCACAACCATGTGGGCTCCTACAGTTGTTTGGTTTGGTTTATTTTTGACAAGAAAAGGTCTCCTGGAAGCAACAAAAAAAAATAGCCCAAAACTTTCAGTAGCTCTTTTGTAGCTGCTTACCACAGCAGATATTTTCCAGCCAGCTTTTGCTCCTGGGCTTGGGTCCCTGCAAGGTTGGGTTGTGCACTGCCCTCCTCACGTAGGCTCCAAGCTCCATGACTCAATTTGCTGCTCCCAGCGAGGCTCCAAGCTGGAGGAGGAAACCTGGCTTGGGGCAGTGGTGGAATGCTGCTGTCAGCACATGGGGAGGGATCCCAGGGCCAGAGGAGAGGATGTTCAGTGGCTTTGGGAGAGCTCCCAGAGTCCCTTCCTTGCCCAGGGCTCCTGCTTCCCTGCACCCAGGGGCAGAGAGGATGTGCAGTGGCTTTGGGAAAGCCTCTTCCTTGCCCAGGGCTCCTGCTTCCCTGCACCCAGGGGCAGAGAGGATGTGCAGTGGCTTTGAGAGAGCCCCCAGAGTCCCTTCCTTGCCCAGGACTCCTGCTTCCCTGCACCCAGGGGCAGAGGAGAGGATGTGCAGTGGATTTGAGAGAGCCTCTTCCTTGCCCAGGACTCCTGCTTCCCTGCACCCAGGGGCAGAGGAGAGGATGTGCAGTGGCTTTGGGAGAGCCCTTTCCTTGCCCAGGGCTCCTGCTTCCCTGTACCCAGGGGCAGAGAGGATGTTCAGTGGCTTTGGGAGAGCTCCCAGAACCTCTTCCTTGCCCAGGGCTCCTGCTTCCCTGCACCCAGGGGCAGAGGAGAGGATGTGCAGTGGATTTGAGAGAGCCTCTTCCTTGCCCAGGGCTCCTGCTTCCCTGCACCCAGGGGCAGCATTAAGGTGGACCTAGCAAAGCTGAGCTGGGTTCATTCCATCAAATAAGGTCAAAGAGCTTCTGAGACAAGAACTTGAATGAATTTAAGTAACAAAGCAGATTTGCTGTGTGGCCATTTGGAAATGAATGCTTTGGGTTGGGTTTTGGGTTGTTTTTTGCCTCTTAATGGGAAAAACAACAATATCTGCAGCTGTGCCCAGCCAACAGCATCCAGTGCTGGGTTCAGCCTTGGGCTACTCACTCCAAGAAGGACATTGAGGGGCTAGGGAGGGACCAAGGAAGCTGGGGAAGGGTTTGGGGAACAGGGCTGGGGAGGAGCAGCTGAGGGAGCTGGGGGTGTTGAGCCTGGAGAAAAAGAGCTGAGGGAGAGCTCCTTGCTCTCTACAGCTCCCTGAGAGGAGGCTGGAGCCAGCTGGGGGCTGGGCTCTTCTGCCAAGGAGTAGGTGATAGGACAAGAGGAAATGGCTTCAAGTTGTCCCAAGAGAGGTTTAGGTTGGACATGAGAAGGAACTTCTTCACTGGAAGGGTTCTCCAAGCCTGGCATAGGCTGCCCAAGGAGGTGGCTGAATTCCCACCCCTGGAGGGGTTCAAAGCCTTTGTGATGTGGTGCTGAGGGCCATGGCTTAGCCTCTGCCTTGGCAGAGCCAGAGAATGCCTGGACTGGCTGATCTTAGAGGATTTTCCCAACTGAATCAGAAGAGAAGGCTCCAAGGAGACCTTCTTGTGGCCTCCCAGGATCTGCAGGGGGCTACAAGAAAGCTGGGGAGGGACTTTTGAGGGTGTCAGGGAGGGATAGGACTGGGGGGGGTGGAGCAAAACTAGAAGTGGGGAGATTGAGATTGGATGTGAGGAAGAAGTTGTTGCCCATGAGGGTGGTGAGAGCCTGGCACAGGCTGCCCAGGGAGGTGGTGGAAGCCTCCTGCCTGGAGGTGTTTGCAGCCAGGCTGGATGTGGCTGTGAGCAACCTGCTGTGGTGTGAGGTGTCCCTGGCCATGGCAGGGGGTTGGAACTGGCTGAGCCCTGAGGTCCCTTCCAACCCTGACAGTTCTGTGACTCTGTGACATACTCAAATCAGTTTGGGTTTGGTTTTTACTTATTTGTGAGAGTTTCCCCTTTTGTCTTGGAATCAATTTCCCCAGAGTATCCAAAGTCACTTCATGAAACCTTTGATTTCTGTTTCCTTATCATTCAGAGAGCTCCCTGAAGCTCCAGTAAGGTGGAGGAGAACTGGAGCATGCCTCAGCTTTTGGGTTCTGCTAGGCTCAGACCCTGCCCTGTGTCTTCTTCCTTGTGGAGTCCTCTGCTTTGTAGCTGTGAGCAACCTGCTGTGGTGTGAGGTGTCCCTGCCCATGGCAGGGGGCTTGGAAGTGGCTGAGCCTTGAGGTCCCTTCCAGCCCTGACAGCTCTGTGATTTTATGCTGTGAAAGGGACGGTGCTGGAGCTCCCCTGGGGCACCTGATTCCCCCATCCACAGCCTCCCAGGCACACCAGCAGCAAGCCTGTAGGAGCAGAGAGACCTGCTTGACCCTTGAGGTCCCTTCCAACCCTGACAGCTCTGTGATTTTATGCTGTGAAAGGGATGGTGCTGGAGCTCCCCTGGGGCACCTGATTCCCCCATCCCACAGCCTCCCAGGCACACCAGCAGTGAGTTTATGGGAGCAGAGAGACCTGGCTGAGCCTCGAGGTCCCTTCCAGCCCTGCCAAGTCTATGCTCATGCTGTCTGCTTCCTTTCTGTGCCTGCAGAACATGAACATCCAGGTGGAGGACATCAGGATCCGTCCCATCCTGGCCACCTACCGCAAGCGCGTGCCGGTGACGGAGGGCTACGTGGAGGTGAAGGATGAAGGCACCTGGAAGCAGATTTGTGACAAGCACTGGACCATGAAGAACTCTCGAGTTGTCTGTGGCATGTTTGGCTTCCCCAGTGAGAGGAAATACAACACCAATGTCTACAAGTAAGAGCAGAGCTCTCTCTGTCTGCCTGTCTGTGTGTCTGTCTGTGTGTGCCGAAGCCCCGAGCCCGGGCGCCAACACTTGGAGCCTTGTTCTAGAAATGCAAATTGTCAGATGGCAACTGCAGAGCTCAAGGTAGGGGAAGCTTTCCCACCCCCCTCTCCCCCCTGCACCTCCCCCAAGGGCTGCTCCTTTCCTTCAGATCAGATTTTCCTCCTGTGTAAATATTTGCAATGCGAAGCATTTCCTGCGGCAGGCAAAGGGGGGGAGGAGGTTGATCCCCACCCTGCTGCCTGAGGACCTGCTGCAGTGAGGCTTTGGGAGGTCCTCTCTCACAGGAGATGTGGCCCTAAAGGAAGCAGAGAATTAGAGAATGGGTTGGGTTGGAAGGGACCTTCGAGCTCAGCCAGTTCCAACCCCCACCTGCCATGGGCAAGGACACCTCCCCCCAGCCCCAGCTTGCTCAAGGCCTCACCCAGCCTGGCCTGGAACACCTCCAAGGAGGGGACAGCCACAGCCTCCCTGGGCAACCTGTGCCAGTGTCTCCCCACCCTCCCTGGGAAGAATTTCTTCCCAATCATCAGTCTCAATCTGCACTTCTCAAGCTTCAATCCATTTCCTGGCACTCCTAGTCCTGGTCAGAAGTCCCTCCCCAGCTCTCCTGGAGCCCCTCTCAGGTACAGGAAGGTTGCTCTAAGGGCTGCCTGGAGCCTTTTCTTCTCCAGGCTGAACAGCCCCAGCTCTCCCACCCTGTCCCCAAAGGGGAGGTTCTCCAGCCCTCTGCTCAGCTTTGTGGCCTCTGGACCCTCTCCAGCAGCTCCAGGTCCTTCTTGAGTTGGGGGCACCAGAACTGGAGGCAGTGCCACAAGTGGGGGTGTCAGCAGAGCAGTGTAGAAGAGGAGAGTCCCTTGGTGTCACTGCTTCAGCTTGCATTGGGTCAGCAGCCTCCATCACAGCCTTGCTTCTGCCTGCTCTGTTCCCCAGCAGGGAGACCCTAAAGCAGATGCAGAAGAGTTTAAGTGAAATTTGGTCTCATTTCTTTCCTGACCTCTGGAGCAGAAAAAGCATCAACTGGTCAGGGGGAGAGCTGCCTCCTCCAGGCAGGAGCTGTGGTTTTCCTGCCTGCTCCTTTTGGCCTCTGCAGTTGCTATTTCTGAAGGCTCCCCCTGGAACTGCTTGGCCGAGTTTCATCTCTTTCATTAGTGAGGTGGTGATCAATTGAGGAGGTCCTTGGGCTGGCAAAGCATAAAGCCACAGAGCAGCACAAAGAAGTTCAGCTGAGTATCACCCAGGGGGAATTCTCCTTTCAGGCTGCCCAGGGAGCTGAGCAGAGAGCTGATGATTGCTACCAGGCAGCCTCATAGTGTCCCCTGGACGCTGCTTGGAGGAGAATTTGTTCCCAGCAGAGCAGCCCAAGCTCAGCTCTGAGGTTTCCCATCCCCTGCAGCAGAGCAGGAGGAGGGAAGAAATAAATCACCTCTGGGAAGCCAAAGGAGAATCTTTCCTGCTTCTCAGTGGTGGTGTTTCCAAGAAAAGCATTAACTTGAGCAGCTGGAGACATCTGCCTCAAAGAAAAGGCTTTGGGGGAGGCTTGTCCTGCCTCCTGCACGTGTGCACATGGAAACACTGAGGAAGGAGCTTGAGGAAGGCAGACTGAGGCTGGAGACTGGAAAGACATTCCTGACAGGGAGGGGAGGGGAGGCACTGGAACAGGTTGTCCAGCTCCCAGTTCTGGGCTGGGAACTTCACAAATCATCATCTTTGCTGCATGGTGGAGGCACTGGAATGATGACCACAGCAATCTGCTTTGCTGGGCCATGAGAGCCTCCTCTCTGCTTTGGCCCACGCACTTTCTGCTCTTGGAGAGGCTGTAAGGCCTTGAGAAGGCTTTGGGGCCAGCTCAGGAGGCTTCAGGTCCAGCTCAGGAGGCTTTGGGGCCAGCTCAGGAGGCTTCAGGTCCAGCTCAGGAGGCTTTGGGGCCAGCTCAGGAGGCTTCGGGGCCAGATCAGGAGGCTTCAGGTCCAGCTCAGGCCTCAGGTCCAGCTCTCTGCCTTAGCCATTTCCAGTCACAAACTTCCACTCTCCCTCAGGAGCCCTTCAGGTCCCTCTCAGGAGCCCCTCAGGTCCCCCTCTGGAGCCCTTCAGGTCCCTCTCAGGAGCCCTTCAGGTCCCCCTCTGGAGCCCTTCAGGTCCCTCTCAGGAGCCCTTCAGGTCCCCCTCTGGAGCCCTTCAGGTCCCCCTCAGGAACCCTTCAGATCCCCCTCAGGAGCCACTCAGGTCCCCCTCTGGAGCCCTTCAGGTCCCCCTCTGGAGCCCTTCAGATCCCCCTCAGGAGCCACTCAGGTCCCCCTCTGGAGCCCTTCAGGTTCCCCTCAGGAGCCCTTCAGGTCCCCCTCAGGAGCCACTCAGGTCCCCCTCTGGAGCCCTTCAGGTCCCCCTCAGGAGCCACTCAGGTCCCCCTCTGGAGCCCTTCAGGTTCCCCTCAGGAGCCCTTCAGGTCCCCCTCAGGAGCCACTCAGGTCCCCTTCAGGAGCCCTTCAGGTCCTTCTCTGGAGCCCTTCAGGTCCTTCTCTGGAGCCCTTCAGGTCTCTCTCTGGAGCCCTTCAGGTCCCTCTCAGGAGCCACTCAGGTCCCCCTCTGAAGCCATTCAGGTCCCTCTCAGGAGCCCTTCAGGTCCCTCTCTGGAGCCACTCAGGTCCCCCTCTGGAGCCTCTCTCTAGCTGGCCACAGGAGCTAAACCTCCTCTCCATCTGAGTCTGAAGCCTCAGCAATGTTCTTCTCACTCCTCAGGCTTTGCTCTCCCTCCAATACCTTCCTTCTAAGGGCAGATCCTGCTCCCCACAGCTGGAATGGGCCAGGATCAGGTTTCTGCTGGCCAGGGGCAGGAGTTGCCCCCTTCCCACATCCCAGCTCCACGCTGAGTTTGCTGTTCCTCTGCTTCTGCACAGTGGTGGGAGGTGAAATGAGTTGCAGATGGGTCTGGCTTGGAAGAAAACAACTTAGTTCATCCTTGTCCCAGTGCCAGGCTTTTTGTTCCTGGATGTAGCTCAGGCTCTGCAGCTGACAGCAGGATTTATGGTAGGAAATGAAACAAATCTCAGTGTTGTTTCCATCCACATCCTTCAAAGGGATCTTCTATAGGCACCACTTGTCAGCTCCTCCTCCCTGTTCCTGCTCTGGTGGGGAAAGAGGGAGAGAATGGAAGTCATTCTGCTGGGAGGGAGAGTGGAAGTCTGTGACTGGAGAGGGCTAAGGCAGAGAGCTGGACCTGAAGGGCTCCTGAGAGAGACCTGAAGGGCTCCTGAAGGCTCCTGAGAAGGACCTGAGGGATCCTGAGGGGGACCTGAGGGGCTCCTGAAGGCTCCTGAGAAGGACCTGAGGGATCCTGAGGGGGACCTGAGGGGCTCCTGAGGGCGACCTGAAAGGGTCCAGAGGTGAACCTGAAAGGATCCTGAGGGGGACCTGAAAGGGTCCAGAGTGGAACCTGAAGGGCTCCTGATGGGGGACATGAAGGGCTCCAGAGAGGGACATGAAGGGCTCCAGAGGGGGACCTGAGTGGCTCCTGAGTGGGACCTGAGGGGCTCCTGAGGGGAACCTCAGGGGCTTCTGAGGGGAACCTCAGGGGCTTCTGAGGGAGAGTGGAAGTTTGTGACTGGAAATGGCTAAGGCAGAGAGCTGAACCTGATGGCTTCTGAGCAGGACCTGAAGCCTTACAAGGCCTTACAGCCCAATCCTCACAGGGTTTGGCAAAGAAATGGATGGAGGATCTCAAGAGTTCCAGGATCCTTCACTCAATGTCAGTCCAAACAGCATCTCCCAGGCTGCTGGGACTGGGAACCCACCCTGAGGCTGGCCAGGTGTGGGGGGCAGTCAGCCACTTCTGTGCTTGCAGCAGGAAGCCTCCTGGTCTGGGTTGTCCCTAGCAAAGGCAGGGGCTGAAGGGCTTGGGCAGAAGCTGGCAGGTCTGGCTTCTTTCCTGCCTCCCTGAGGCTGAAGGCACCAGACTTCTTGACTCCAGTAAGTGCTTGAAGAACCTGTCAAGGGCAGAAGCTTTCTGCTCACAGCCCTGAGGAGCAGCTCCCCAGCTCCTGCTCCTGCTTTGGGTGAGTTTTCCTGGCATGTGTGCAAGGTTTCTGCTCCCTAAGTGCCCTCAGAGGCATTCAGCACAGCATGGTTGCTTCAGCTAAACCTTTCCACGAGCCCTTGGGCTTAACCTGGGTCTTGGAGCAAAGCTGATGTGATGAAGGTTCCTCTTCCCTCACCCACAGAAATGATAATGGCCTTCCAAGATCTGAAGGGGGCTACAAGAAAGCTGGGGAGGGACTTTTGAGGGTGACAGGGAGGGATAGGACCTGGGGGGGGATGGAGCAAAACTAGAAGTGGGGAGATTCAGCTTGGCTGTGAGGAAGAAGTTGTTGCCCATGAGGGTGGTGAGAGCCTGGCCCAGGTTGCCCAGGGAGGTGGTTTGAAGGCCAGGCTGGATGTGGCTGTGAGCAACCTGCTGTGGTGTGAGGTGTCCCTGCCCATGGCAGGGGGGTTGGACCTGGCTGAGCCTTGAGGTCCCTTCCAGCCCTAACAATACTATGATTCTATTTGGACTCCAGATTGACCTGGAATGGGCTGGGGAGGGGTGGGCTGCACCCTTGGTGTGTCAGAAAGTCACCACCAGGGATGCCCTGAGCTGGGGTCTGCAAAGGCCCTCTGTAGCCTCCTCCTTTCCCCTCTCTCTTCCTGGGGAAATGAGGTGGAGCCTTCTCCTCTCTCTGCCTCTTTCCCCCCAGCCTACCAAGGGCTGTTAATCCCAACCAGATGTGACTGCCTGCTGAAATTTCCAGGATGAGGTCATTGTTTGCTATTCTGAGGCATCCCCATGATGACTTCTCCAAGCCAGGCTCTCTCCTGTCTGCTGTGCGGTTCGTGGCTCCCCCTGCACGTGTCTGGGGAGGGCTCCCTGGAAATGCTCCTTCAGGGTCTCACTTCCACACTGAGCACGTGGACTGGGGGCAGAGCTGCTCCTTGGTGGCAGAGTGTGGAGTAGCATCCATGGCTGGCTGAAGGCATCACACACAGTGTGCAAGGTCCCTTCTGAATCAGCCCCCGTGGCTCTGCAGTCCAAGAGGGCAGCTAAAGGCCAAGCTGGGCCTAGGTGCTGAGCTCCAGCAGTCCAACAGCAGAGGGGTTTGTGGCTTTTTGGTGCAGTTGGGGCATCCTGGGTGCTTTAAGGAAGAGGAAGAGAAAGCTGCAAGCTTTGCTCCAAATCCCAGAATCCCAGCATGGTTAGGGCTTGGGAAGGGAGCTCTGGAGCTCACAGAAGCATAGAATCAATAAGGTTGGAAAAGACCTCAAAGATCATCAAGTCCAAGCTGTCACCCAACACCTGATGACTGCTGAACTATGGCACCAAGTGCCACATCCAATCCCGTTCTGAACACCTCCAGGGATGCTGATTCCACCACCTCCCTGGGCAGCACATCATCCAGTCCCAGCCCCCTGCTCCAGCAGGGCTCCCACAGCAGCCTGCCCAGCAGCACAATGCCCAGGGGGAGTTGGAAGCTCTCCACACAACCTCTCTGGGCAGCCTGCTCCAGGCCTCCAGCATCTTTACACCAAAGAATTTTCTCCTCATGCTGATGTGGAATCTCCTGGGTGCCAGTTTGTGCCCTCTGCTCCTTGGCCTGTCCCTGGGCACCACCTCAGCAGAGCCTGGCCCCAGCCTCTTGTCCTCCACAGCTCCTTCAGCTCTTGCTGAGCATTGCTCAGCTCCCCTCTGGGGCTGCTCTTCTGCAGGCTCTCAGCCCCAGGGCTCTCAGCCTTTGCTGCTCACAGAGCTGCTCCAGGCCCCCCAGCAGCTTCCCAGCCTGCCCTGGACTCTCTCCAGCAGTTTCCTGTCTAAGCTCCCTGCTGTTTGTGCTCAGACCCTGTTTGGACACTGCCTGATCTCTGCCCCAGGACTCTCTGCTGTGTGTCTCTCCTTCATGAGCAGGATTGCAGCTCAGGCTGTACTGTGGATTCCCACTCCCATCTTTGCCTGCAGGAGGTGACCTCTTCACTCCCAGGTGACTCCTCACAGAGGGTCCTGGTGTGGGTGAATGGATCAGCCTTCAGCTGCAATGATAGGACTGAGGGGAATGGAGCAAAACTAGAAGTGGGGAGATGCAGATTGGCTGTGAGGGAGAAGTTGTTCCCCAGGAGGGTGGTGAGAGCCTGGCACAGGTTGCCCAGGGAGGTGGTGGAAGCCTCCTGCCTGGAGGTGTTTGCAGCCAGGCTGGATGTGGCTGTGAGCAACCTGCTGTGGTGTGAGGTGTCCCTGGCCATGGCAGGGGGGTTGGAAGTGGCTGAGCCTTGAGGTCCCTTCCAACCCTGCCAGTTCTGTGATGTTCTTAAGCCTCATTTTCTTCCCAGACATTCTTTTTTCCCCAGCTGTAGCTCTCCCAGTGCAGTTTTCCTGGGTTCCTAGGGCTCTGTCCTCTGTCTCTCCTTGCAGGATGTTTGCCAGCAGGAGGAAGCAGCACTATTGGCCCTACTCAATGGACTGCAGTGGGAATGAAGCTCACATCTCCAGCTGCAAGCTGGGCAACCACCTCCACGTGGATGCAAAGAAGAACACAACCTGTGAGAATGGGATGCCTGCAGTTGTCAGCTGTGTCCCAGGACGTGCCTTTGCCCCCAGCAGCCACAGTGGCTTCAGGAAAGCCTTCAGGCAGGAGGTGAGCAGGGAGCAAACCCAACCTCTCCAAACAGGAACAGCCTGAGGGGTGCAACTTCACCACCAGCAGCCACAAACCAGCCTCTGGTGTAAATGTCACAATCTCAGCACAGTGGGAGTGGGAAGGGAGCTCTGGAGCTCATCCAGTCCAATCCCCTTCTCCAGCAGGGCTCCCACAGCAGCTTGCCCAGGGGCACAATGGCCAGGGGGGATTGGAAGCTCTCCACACCAGGAGACTCCACAACCTCTCTGGGCAGCCTGCTCCAGGCCTCCAGCACCCTCACACCAAACAACTTTCTCCTCCTCTTCAAATGGAACCTCCTGGGTGCCAGTTTGTGCCCATTGCCCCTTGTCCTGTCCTTGGACACCCCTGAGCAGGGGCTGGCCCCAGCCTCCTGTCCTCAACAGCTTCTTTAGCTCTTGCTGAGCATTGCTCAGCTCCCCTCTGGGAGCTTCCACACTGAGCACATGGACTGGGGCAGAGCTGCTCCATGGTGGCAGAGTGTGGAGTAGCATCCATGGATGGCTGAAGGCATCACACACAGTGGGTGAGGTGCCTTCTGAATCAGCCCCCATGGCTCTGCAGTCCAAGAGGGCAGCAGAGTCTGGCCCCAGCCTCTTGCCCCCCACAGCTCCTTTAGCTCTTGCTGAGCATTGCTCAGCTCCCCTCTGGGGCTGCTCTCCTGCAGGCTCTCAGCCCCAGGGCTCTCAGCCTTTGCTCCTCACAGAGCTGCTCCAGGGCTCCTCAGCAGCTTCCCAGCCTGATCTGGACTCTCTCCAGCAGTTCCCTGTCCCTCTGCAACTGGGGAGCCCAGAGCTGGACCCAGTGTTCCATCTGTGGCCTCACCAGGGCAGAGCACAGGGGTAGTAGAACCTCCCTCCCCCTGCTGCCCACACTTCTCCATGCCCCCCAGGGATACCTTTAGCCTTCTTGGCCACGAGGGCACATTGCTGCCTCCTGGTGACCTTCTTGCTTCCTCTTTGTACTCCTTCCTCCCTCCAAGCCCTGCTGAGGCTCTGCCATGCTTCACCTCTGTCTGCAGGCTCCAGAGGGTGGGAGACTGCCTGTGGCTGCAGCTGGCAAGGCTGAGAGCAAGTAGGAAGCAAATCCATCTGTCAGGTCCCTGTTTGAGCTCCTCTGGCCAAGGCAGTTGAATTTGTGCCCAGTTGCTGCTGGGCTTTGCTGTTTCACAGCTACTTAAGCACTGCTGGGTTGCCTTTCCCAGAGCTCCAAGGGGAACCAGCAGGCATTTCCCCTCTCCCTGTGCCTTCTGCAAGGAAATGCCCAGGGGCACTGGGAAGCTGTCCTCCACAGAATCAACAAACAGGTTGGAAAAGACCTCAGAGATCATCAAGTCCAACCTATTACCTATCCCCTAACACCTCCTGACAGCTGAACCATGGCTCCAAGGGCCACATCCAAGCCTTTTCTGAACACCTCCAAGGACAGGGACTCCACCACCTCCCTGGGCAGCACATCCCAGTGGCCAATCTCTCTTGCTGTGAAGAACTTGCTCCTCACCTCCAGCCCAGGTTGGAGCCAGGTGGGGGTTGGTCTCTTCTCCCAGGCACCCAGCACCAGAACAAGAGGACACAGCCTCAAGCTGTGCCAGGGGAGGTTCAGGCTGGAGGAGAGGAGAAAGTTCTTCCCAGAAAGAGGAATTGGCCACTGGGATGTGCTGCCCAGGGAGGTGGTGGAGTCCTCATCCCTGGAGGAGTTCAAGAGGGGATTGGATGTGGCACTTGGAGCCATGGCTTAGCTGTCGGGAGGTGCTGGGTGACAGGTTGGACTTGATGATCTCTGAGGTCTTTTCCAACCTTATTGACTCTTTGATTCTATGATCCCTTCCTCTCTCTGTCTTCCAGCAACCCCTGGTGAGGCTGAAAGGAGGAGCCAACACTGGGGAAGGCCGAGTGGAAGTGCTGAAGAATGGGGAATGGGGAACGGTCTGCGACGACAACTGGAACCTGGTGTCAGCCAGCGTGGTGTGCCGAGAGCTGGGCTTTGGCAGTGCCAAGGAGGCCATCACAGGGGCAAGGCTGGGCCAAGGTAAGAGCATGGAGAGCTCCAAGGATCACCTGGGCTTTGCTCACCTCCCAGAACCTCTCAGGATTCAGAGCAGAGCACATTTTTACTGGGGGGGGGAAAGGGAGGTGTTTGTTCTGGGCACCAGGGATTTGCTCTCTACACTTAGGAAGTCTCTTGAGTCTAGGAGCTGGAAGCTGAATTGGTGACTTGGGAAGCTGGCTTTCTGCTCCCCAAGTGCCCTCAGAGGCATTCAGCACAGCATGGTTGCTTCAGCTAAACCTTTCCACCAGCCCTTGGGCTTAACCTGGCTCTTGGAGCAAAGCTGATGTGATGCAGGTCCCTCTTCCCTCAGCCACAGAAATGATAATGGCCTTCCAGGATCTGCAGGGGGCTCCAAGGAAGCTGGGGAGAGACTTTTGAGGGTATCAGGGAGGGATGGAGCAAAACTAGAAGTGGGGAGATTGAGATTGGCTGTCAGGAAGAAGTTGTTCCCCATGAGGGTGATGAGAGCCTGGCACAGGTTGCCCAGGGAGGTGGTGGAAGCCTCAGCCCTGGAGGTGTTTGCAGCCAGGCTGGAGGTGGCTGTGAGCAACCTGCTGTGGTGTGAGGTGTCCCTGGGCATGGCAGGGGGTTGGAAGTGGCTGAGCCTTGAGGTCCCTTCCAGCTCTGACAGTTCTATGATTCAGGATTCCTTGAAAGAATCAGAGAATGTTAGGGGTTGGAAGGGACCTCTGGAGATCATCCAGTCCAAACTCCCTGCCAGAGCAGGGTCACCCAGGGCAGGTCACAGGAACACATCCAGATGGGTCTGGAAAGTCTCCACACCAGGAGACTCCACAACCTCCCTGGGCAGCCTGCTCCAGGCCTCCAGCACCCTCACACCAAACAACTTTCTTCTCTTCTTCAGGTGGAGCCTCCTGGGTTCCAGCTACTCCCTGTTGTTCCTTGTCCTGTCACTGGGCATCACCCAACAGAGCCTGGCACCTTCCTCCTGACCCTCACCCCTCTGATATTGATAGACATTGATCAGATCCCTCTCAGCCTTCTCCTCTCCACACTAACCACCCCCAGGGCTCTCAGTCTCTCTCCACAGCAGAGCTGCTCCAGTCCCTTCAGCATCCTCAGAGCCTCCCCTGGGATCTCTCCAGCAGGTCTCTGTCCCTCTTGAGCTGGGGAGCCCCAAACTGGACACAGCATTGCAGCTGTGGTCTCAGCAGGGCAGAGCAGAGGGGCAGCAGAACCTCCCCAGCCCTGCTGGCCACACTTTCCTTGCTGCACCCCAGCAGACCATTGGCCTCCTGGCCACCAGGGCACCTTGCTGCCTGGTGATGCTGTGTTGAAGCTTTCCCTCAGACAGCAGCTCCACTAATTGCTGCTTTGTTACCACATCCATTGCTCTCCAGTTCTCTCTGTGCCTTCTCTAGACCCACCCCATGCTGCACTCCATTGCTAGAAGGCTCCTGGCAGAGACTCACTCCTGGATCCTAAGACTTTAAAATGCTTTTCAGATGCCCAGAACATGGATTTAGCTCATTATAAACAGAAGGGCACTTGAACAGCTCAGGGGCCAGGGTTTGGGTTTGGATTTCCTGTAGCTGGGAGCTGGTTGAGATCCCAAACCATGGCAAACTGGTGACTCCAAGCCTAAGGAACACCCTCTCCAACCACCTCCTGAGCCACAAGCCAGCCCTAAAGAAAAACACCACCAAGGCCTTGCCTGGGAGACTAAACTGCCTGAGGGAAATGCCTTGAGGCCAGGGTGGTTTGGAGAAGGGAAGGGAAGAGCAGCAGCACGTGGCAAGCACAGTGGTGGTGGCCAGAGGCTGGGGAGCTGTAAAACGTGACCTGTCCACTGGAGCTGCCAAACCAAACCCTCCTGTGGTGCTGTGCAGGGAGCTGCTGCTCTGCTTAGCTGCTGTAAGAAACAGCACAGCCCTGGTGGAGGCTGCTGCCACGTGAGGGACAGGACAGGCTGTTCCCTGCCACCTCCTGCAGCCTGGAAGCTCTCAGGCTGCAGCTTCCCACGCCATGTCCTTGCTGGGGCTGCTCAGTCCATCAGTGCTCCCTGGCCAGGCTGATCCTGCAGCAGCTGCATCATCACAGTGTGGTAGGGAAAGGAGAAGCTTTGGCCCAGGCTCAGCTCTCTGCTCCTGTGACCCAGGGAAGACTCCTGGCTGTTAAACTCGGTGTCCACCTTTGTGTTTGCAGCTGCTCCTCAGTGAGATTCCCCAGACTGAGTCAGGCTGGGGAGGACCCTCTAAGGTCATCCTGTCCAACCTCTCTGCAGGCTGCAGGGATGTCTCCAACCAGAGCAGGCTGCACCAGGGCTGATCTTGAATGTCTCCAGGGATGGAGCCTCAAGCACCTCCCTGGGCAGCCTGTGCCAGTGTCTCACCACCCTCACTGTGCAGAGCTTCCTCCTGGTGTCCAACCTAACTCTGCCCTGCTCCACTTTCAAACCACTGCCTCCCATCCATCCCTCCAAGCCCTTCTGAACAGTCCCTCCCCAGCTTTCCTGTAGGTCCCCTGCAGATACTGGCAGTCAACTCTAAGGTCTGCCTGGAGCCTTCTCTTCTCCAGGCTGCACACCCCCAGCTCCCTCAGCCTGTGCTCCCAGCAGAGCTGCTCCAGCCCTTGGAGCATCTTTGTGGCCTCCTCTGGCCTCACTCCAGCAGCTCTGTGTGGAGTCACTGTCATTGAAGGTGTTCAGGAGGAGACTTGCTGGGGTGCTTGGTGCCATGGGTTAGCTGTTTGGGTGGGTTGGATTGGTTGATGGGTTGGACACGATGATCTTGAAGGTCTCTTCCAACCTGGTTTGGTTTATTCTAATAAAGGTTTATTCTCCTGCTGGGGACCCCAGAGCTGGAGGCAGGATTGGAGGTGAGGTGTGAGCAGAGCAGAGCCCAGGGGCAGAATCCCCTCTCCTGCCCTGCTTGCCTACACTGCTCTGGCTGCAGCTCCCTCAGCCTGTCCTCACAGCAGAGCTGCTCCAGCCCCTTGGATCACCTTGGTGGCCTCCTCTGGCCTCACTCCAGCAGTTCCATGTCCTCCTCCTGCTGGGGTGATCCTGTGATCCCTGTGTTGTTAAACCCAGCAAACGTGTCCATGTCCCATTGAAAGGTCCAGGCTTGACTGGGAGCTGATCCCAGCACAGACACCCAGCCAAAAGGTCATGGCTGGTGAATTCTTTCAGCTGAAGTTTGTAAATTATGCAACAATGGAAACTTGGCTTCTCCTGGGGCTCTTCTGTGCCTGAGTTCCAGAGGCTGCTGGCAGGGCCAGGACACTGAAACAGCTACTGATCATTTTTCAGCTTTTTGCTTTATGTTTTACCAGAAATCACTGGGATTTTGGGGGGTGGTTTTGTTTTGGCCAAGGAGCAGTGTGGTTTGAATTCTAGAGGCCAATTGTAAGGAGAATTTATGGAGAGCAGCCCTGAGGAGAAGGGCTTGGGAGTGCTGGGTGAGCAGAAGCTCAACAGTAGCCGGCACCAAGCCCTGCCCTGGGCTGAGCCCCAGCAGTGTGGGCAGCAGGGGCAGGGAGGGGATTCTGCCCCTCTGCTGTGCTCTGCTGAGACCTCCCTGCAGTGCTGGGGCAGCTCTGGAGTCCTCAGCACAGACAGGGAGCAGAGGAGGCCACAGCAATGCTGAGAGGGCTGGAAGGGCTCTGCTGTGAGGCCAGACTGAGAGAGTTGGGGTTGTTCAGCCTGGAGAAGAGAAGGCTCCAGGGAGACCTTCTGGTGGCCTTCCAGGATTTGAAGGGGGCTACAGGAGAGCTGGGGAGGGACTTTGTACAAATGCATGGAGTGAGAGGATGAGAGGTGATGGCTTCAGATTGGAAGAAGCTGGACTGAGATTGGACATGAGGAGGAAATTCTTCCCCAGGAGAGTGGTGAAGCACTGGAACAGGTTGCCCAGAGAAGCTTTGGAGGGTTCAAGCCTGGCAGTGTTCCCTAGCCTGGAGAAGAGGAGGCTCAGGGGAGACCTTCTTGCTGTCTACAACTCCCTGAAGGGAGGTTGTAGCCAGGAGGGGGTTGGTCTCTTCTCCCAGGCAATCAGCACCAGAACAAGAGGACACAGTCTCAAGCTGTGCCAGGGGAGGTTTGGGCTGGATGTTAGGAAGAATTTCTTCCCAGACAGAGTGATTGGCCATTGGGATGTGCTGCCCAGGGAGGTGGTGGAGTCACCATCCCTGAAGGTGTTTAGGAAGAGCCTGGATGAGGCCCTTGGTGCCATGGTTGAGTTGATCAGATGGTGCTGGGGGATAGGTTGGAGTGGATGATCTCAGAGGTCTCTTCCAAACTGGTCTGGTCTATTCTATTCTTCTATTCATCTCTTCCAACCCAAACCCATTCCATGCCTGCAGCCTACTAACAAACTGTTACTGGCCACTCCTTCACCAGGCAGTAGCATGGAGAGAAGCTCAGGACTCTCTTTTCTCCTTTCCCTCCCCTAGGCATGGGCCCAATCCACCTGAATGAAATCGACTGCACAGGCTTCGAGAAGTCCCTCACGGACTGCAAGTTCAACACAGAGTCCCAGGGCTGCAACCACGAAGAAGATGCTGCTGTGAGATGCAATGTTCCAGCCATGGGCTTCCAGAACCAGGTGAGCAGCCTGAGAGGCTCTGCTGGAGCTGGGATCTGCTGGAGCTGGGATCTGCTGGAGCTGGGATCTGCTGGAGCTGGGATCTGCTGGAGAGGGTCCGGCGGAGGGCTGCGAGGATGATGAGGGACTGCAGCACTGCCTGGGGAGGAGAGGCTGAGGGCCCTGGGGGTGGTTAGTCTGGAAAGGAGAAGGCTGAGAGGGGATTTAATAAAGGTTTATCAATACCTGAGGGCTGGGGGTCAGGAGGGAGGGGACAGGCTCTGCTCACTTGCTCCCTGGGACAGGGCAAGGAGCAATGGATGTAAGCTGCAGCACAGGAGGCTCCACCTCAGCACAAGGGGAAACTACTGTAAGGGTCCCAGAGGCCTGGGGCAGGCTGCCCAGAGAGGTTGTGGAGTCTCCTTCTCTGGAGCCTTTCCAGCCCTGTCTGGATGTGTTCCTGTGTGCCCTGAGCTGGATTCTATGCTCCTGCTCTGGCAGGGGGGTTGGACTCGATGATCTCTTTGGGTCCTTTCTAACCCCTGACATCCTGGGGTGCTGTGGTGAGCTGTTTCCATCCTACAGCATCAGAGAAGCCTACAAGGCATTGGCTTGGAAGGGACCTTTAAAGGTCTTGAGGCCTCCCTTGCAGGATGTCTGGGTAGGAACTGTTTCACCTGTGCCTACTCAGGGTAGATTTTGACATCAGCATTGGGCTGGGGAAGGGTAAATGAGGGAGGTGGTTCCCTTTTGTGCTGAGCTTTGAGCTCCTCCACTCACTCACAGCCCTCTGCCATGCTTGAAGTGGCACTTCAGCTGCAACCTGTGCAGTGGCCCTGTGAAGCTGGAGGTTGTCCCTCTGACCCTCTCCTGCAGAAAAAGAGGCTGAGGGGAGATCCCTGCACTCAGCACTGCTGAGGACACACCTTCAGTTTTGGGCCCCTCACTCCAAGAAGGACATTGAGGAGCTGGAACAGGCCCAGAGAAGGGCAACAGAGCTGGGGAAGGGTCTGGAGAACAGGGCTGGGGAGGAGCAGCTGAGGGAGCTGGGGGAGGGGTTGAGAGGAAGCTGAGAGGAGACCTTCTGGCCCTCTACAGCTCCCTGAGAGGAGGCTGGAGCCAGGTGAGGGTTGGACTCTTCTCCAAAGGAACAAGCAATAGGACTAAAAGAAATGCCCTCAAGTTGCCCCAGGGGAGGTTTAGGCTGGACATTAGCAGGGACTCCTTGACTGAAAGGGTTCTCAAAGCCTGGAAGGGGCTGGCCAGGAGAGGTGGCTGAATCCTCATCCATGGCAGTGCTTCAGAGCCACAGAGGTGTGGTGCTGGGGGCCAGAGAGGTGTGGTGCTGGGGGCCAGAGAGGTGTGGTGCTTGGGGGCCGCAGGGGTGTGGTGCTGGGGGCCACAGAGATGTGGTGCTGGGGGCTGCACAGGTGTGGTGCTGGGGGCCACAGGGATGTGGTGCTGGGGGCCAGGGAGGTGTGGTGCTGGGGGCTGCACGGATGTGGTGCTGGGGGCTGCACAGGTGTGGTGCTGGGGGCCGCAGGGGTGTGGTGCTGGGGGGCAGAGAGGTGTGGTGCTGGGGGCCGCAGGGGTGTGGTGCTGGGGGGCAGAGAGGTGTGGTGCTGGGGGCCGCAGGGGTGTGGTGCTGGGGGCTGCAGGGGTGTGGTGCTGGGGGCTGCAGGGGTGTGGTGCTGGGGGGCAG
This sequence comes from Melanerpes formicivorus, assembly GCF_026170545.1. Lineage (NCBI taxonomy): Eukaryota > Metazoa > Chordata > Aves > Piciformes > Picidae > Melanerpes > Melanerpes formicivorus. The sequence goes on along the minus strand of NW_027142386.1, from coordinate 3,418,385 downwards.
AGAGCTGTGGTGCTGGGGGCCGCAGGGATGTGGTGCTGGGGGGCAGAGAGGTGTGGTGCTGGGGGCCGCAGGGGTGTGGTGCTGGGGGCTGCAGGGGTGTGGTGCTGGGGGCTGCAGGGGTGTGGTGCTGGGGGCCAGAGAGGTGTGGTGCTGGGGGCTGCACGGATGTGGTGCTGGGGGCCGCAGGGATGTGGTGCTGGGGGGCAGAGAGGTGTGGTGCTGGGGGCCGCAGGGATGTGGTGCTGGGGGCCGCAGGGGTGTGGTGCTGGGGGCCAGAGAGGTGTGGTGCTGGGGGCCGCAGGGATGTGGTGCTGGGGGCCAGAGAGGTGTGGTGCTGGGGGCCAGAGAGGTGTGGTGCTGGGGGCCAGAGAGGTGTGGTGCTGGGGGCCGCAGGGGTGTGGTGCTGGGGGCCAGAGAGGTGTGGTGCTGGGGGCCAGAGAGGTGTGGTGCTGGGGGCCGCAGGGATGTGGTGCTGGGGGCCAGAGAGGTGTGGTGCTGGGGGCCGCAGGGGTGTGGTGCTGGGGGGCAGAGAGGTGTGGTGCTGGGGGCCAGAGAGGTGTGGTGCTGGGGGCCGCAGGGATGTGGTGCTGGGGGCCAGAGAGGTGTGGTGCTGGGGGCCGCAGGGGTGTGGTGCTGGGGGGCAGAGAGGTGTGGTGCTGGGGGCCAGAGAGGTGTGGTGCTGGGGGCCGCAGGGATGTGGTGCTGGGGGCCGCAGAGGTGTGGTGCTGGGGGCCGCAGAGGTGTGGTGCTGGGGGCCGCAGGGATGTGGTGCTGGGGGCCGCAGAGGTGTGGTGCTGGGGGCCGCAGAGGTGTGGTGCTGGGGGCCGCAGGGATGTGGTGCTGGGGGCCGCAGAGGTGTGGTGCTGGGGGCCGCAGAGGTGTGGTGCTGGGGGCTGCAGGGATGTGGTGCTGGGGGCTGCAGGGATGTGGTGCTGGGGGCTGCAGGGATGTGGTGCTGGGGGGCAGAGAGGTGTGGTGCTGGGGGCTGCAGGGATGTGGTGCTGGGGGCTGCAGGGATGTGGTGCTGGGGGCCGCAGGGATGTGGTGCTGGGGGCTGCAGAGGTGTGGTGCTGGGGGCCGCAGGGGTGTGGTGCTGCGGGGCACAGTCTGGTGCGGAGGGGCAGAGTTTGGCACTGGGCTGGGTGGTTGGACTTGCTGGGGGACAAGCTCAGTCCTAAGCAAGCCGAGCCCAGCAAGCCCCCCCCGGCGCTCCTTGCAGCTGCGGCTGAGCGGTGGCCGCAACCCCTACGAGGGCCGGGTGGAGGTCCTGGCGGAGCGCAACGGCAGCCTGCGCTGGGGCACGGTCTGCAGCGAGAACTGGGGCACCGTGGAGGCCATGGTGGTGTGTCGGCAGCTGGGGCTGGGCTTTGCCAGCCAGGCCTTCCAGGTGAGTGTCCCCCGCCCCCTGCCCGCCTCCCGGCTCTGCTGGCCTCTGCCTGCTTGGGTTGGACAGCCTGCGGGAGGAGGAGGAAGGCTGGACAGCCTGGGGGAGGAAGGTTGGATAGCCTGGGGGAGGAGGAGGATGGTTGGACAGCCTTGGGGAGGAGGAGGATGGTTGGACAGACTGGAGGAGGAGGAGGAAGGTTGGACAGGCTGGGGGAGGAGGAAGGTTGGATAGCCTGGAGGAGGAAGGTTGGATAGCCTGGGGGAGGAGGAGGATGGTTGGACAGCCTGGGGGAGGAAGGTTGGATAGCCTGGGGGAGGAGGAGGATGGTTGGACAGCCTGGGGGAGGAAGGTTGGATAGCCTGGGGGAGGAGGAGGATGGTTGGACAGCCTGGGGGAGGAGGAGGATGGTTGGACAGCCTGGGGGAGGAGGAGGATGGTTGGACAGACTGGAGGAGGAGGAGGAAGGTTGGACAGGCTGGGGGAGGAGGAGGAAGGTTGGACGGGCTGGGGGAGGAGGAGGAAGGTTGGACAGGCTGGGGGAGGAGGAGGAAGGTTGGACAGGCTGGAGGAGGGGGAGGATGGTTGGGCAACCTGGGGGAGGAGGAGGAAGGTTGGACAGCCTGGAGGAGGGGGAGGATGGTTGGGCAACCTGGGGGAGGAGGAAGGTTGGACAGCCTGGAAGAGGAGGAGGAAGGTTGGACAGCCTGGAGGAGGAGGAGGAGGAAAGTTGGACAGCAGCCTTCCTTTGAGCTTTGAGGGTCACTTCCAACCTGATGCCAGCTGTGAATAAACTGGCAGCCACAGCACTGAGCCTGAAGGCACTAACTGGAGAGACCCTGAGGGCTCAGGATGCCCTGGAGGCAGAGGGCTGGAGCTGCCCATGCTGCTGCCGCACCAACCCCTCCATGCCAGCTGCTTCCCCGAGCTGAGCCACCTGCCCAGCTGCCAAGCAGAGCAGAGCTGAGGACAGCCACGTCCCATGAAGGCTGAGGACAGCTCCTTTCCAGCTGCCTGCCTCTTGTTGACACAACCCTGAGAGCCCAGCGAGGACCAAGCCATTTTTTCCTTTGGCTGAGGCTGCTGCTATTTAGGACAGAAAAGTTTTCTCCTTGCCTGGCCCAGCTGCAGCAGCTCCAGGAGCATAAAGCTGCAGTGTGCAGCACAGGGCAGGCTGGGGGCGGGGGGGGGGGGTGTTGCTAAGAGGGTTAACAACCAGCCTGGTGCCACGGGAGCAATGGGACAGATAGGTTGAGCTTGTCCTGGAAACCTGCTCCCACTCCTGACAGCAACAGATCTGTCTGGTGGGGGTGGGTTTGGGTGGGGGTTGGGGTTATTTTTTGCCCCTCTCACTTTTCATCCCTCCCCTTCCCCCAAGCTTTGCAACTGCAGCTTCATCAGGCTGCAGAGTGCTTGGGTTTGGCAGGTTTTGCTTGGGTGGGGGAGGTAATTTTCTGTCCTTCTCACAAGCTTTGTAAAGCTGGGGGGTGGAGAGGAGCAGGGAGCGGGGTTGGAGCATCTCTGGGTCCCCCCCTTACAAGGAAAAGAGGCAGAGCCCAGGGTGGGCAGAGCCCCTCAGCCCTGCTTCCCCTGCAGCGTCTCCTTTCTGTGGCACTGCCAGCGTGGCTCTTCATCCTGCCTCCCTCCTCTGCACGCCAGGGGTTACTTGTGGCCCTCCCAAGTGCACAGATGTCACAAGACAAATGTGGTTCAGTTCTGGGCATCACTCCCAAAGGCACAGCCTAGATGGCTTAGGACAGCCCAGGCATGAATTCATCAGCTGGATGGGTAGAGCAGGGTGGAAAAGTGAGCTTGAGCTGGAAGCAAAACAAGCAGAGATGGAAGCCAGCTCAGCCACGGGGAGAGAGGGATGGAGACCAGCTCAGCCACGGGGGGAGAGGGCTGGAGACCAGCTCAGCCACGGGGAGAGAGGGATGGAGACCAGCTCAGCCACGGGGAGAGAGGGACGGAGAGCAGCTCAGCCACGGGGAGAGAGGGATGGAGACCAGCTCAGCCACGGGGAGAGAGGGACGGAGAGCAGCTCAGCCACGGGGAGAGAGGGACGGAGACCAGCTCAGCCACGGGGAGAGAGGGATGGAGACCAGCTCAGCCATGGGGAGAGAGGGATGGAGACCAGCTCAGCCACGGGGAGAGAGGGATGGAGACCAGCTCAGCCACGGGGAGAGAGGGATGGAGACCAGCTCAGCCACGGGGAGAGAGGGATGGAGACCAGCTCAGCCACGGGGAGAGAGGGCTGGAGACCAGCTCAGCCACGGGGAGAGAGGGATGGAGACCAGCTCAGCCACGGGGAGAGAGGGCTGGAGACCAGCTCAGCCACGGGGAGAGAGGGATGGAGACCAGCTCAGCCACGGGGAGAGAGTGATGGAGACCAGCTCAGCCACGGGGAGAGAGGGATGGAGACCAGCTCAGCCACGGGGGGAGAGGGCTGGAGACCAGCTCAGCCACGGGGAGAGAGGGATGGAGACCAGCTCAGCCACGGGGAGAGAGGGCTGGAGACCAGCTCAGCCACGGGGGGAGAGGGCTGGAGACCAGCTCAGCCACGGGGAGAGAGTGATGGAGACCAGCTCAGCCACGGGGAGAGAGGGACGGAGACCAGCTCAGCCACGGGGAGAGAGGGATGGAGACCAGCTCAGCCACGGGGAGAGAGGGACGGAGACCAGCTCAGCCACGGGGAGAGAGGGACGGAGACCAGCTCAGCAACTGGCATAAGGGATGGAGACCAGCTCAGCAACAGGGAGAAGGGATTGACACCAGCTCAGGACAAGGAGAGGGTTTTGCTTAGCACTGGTCAGACCTTCAGGGCATACAACATGGGACTGGGATTCAAAAAGCCCCAGGCTGCCCAGCCTTCCTCTCGGGCTCCTCTCCTCCTCTCCAGCATCTGTCTCCTGAGCCTTAGGCTTCCCTGAAGGGAAGATGCAGGTCCCAGGGTGGGTGAACATTCCTCATTAAAGCCTGAATTGTCTGAAATGCCTTCTTCTGCCCAGGAAACCTGGTACTGGCATGGAGATGTCAGTGCTGACAGCGTGGTGATGAGCGGAGTCAAGTGCTCGGGGACGGAGATGTCCCTGGCCCACTGCCGCCACGACGGAGCTGAGGTCTCCTGCCCCAGAGGGGGAGGTCGCTTCGGTGCTGGGGTGTCCTGCTCAGAGAGTGAGTAACTGGGGGAGGGCTTTAGGCTGTGCCTCTAAAATTGTTCACAGATCTTGAACAGAAAAGTAGTAGAAACACTGTCACAGGTTGCCCAGGGGGGTGGTGGAAGCCTCATCCCTGGAGTTTCGGAAGGCCAGGCTGGATGTGGCTGTGAGCAGCCTGCTGTAGTGTGAGGTGTCCCTGATCATGGCAGGGGTTTGGAACTGGCTGAGCCTTGAGGTCCCTTCCAGCCCAACCCATTCCATGAATCTTGGAGATCTTTTCCAACCTGAAGCATTCCAGTGGATGTCAGGAAGAAGTTGTTGCCCATGAGGGTGGTGAGAGCCTGGCACAGGCTGCCCAGGGAGGTGGTGGAAGCCTCCTCCCTTGGAGGTGTTTGCAGCCAGGCTGGATGTGGCTGTGAGCAGCCTGCTGAGGTGTCTCTGCCCATGGCAGGGGGGTTGGAAGTGGCTGAGCCTTGAGGTCCCTTCCAGCCCTGACAGTTCTGTGATTCTGTGATCTCTGAGGTCACTTCCATCTGAAACTTCCTGTGAATTTCCAGCAGCTAAGTGTAGCTGAGAGCTGTCCCTGCCCATGGCAAGGGGGTTGGAGCAGATGATCTCTGAGGTCTCTTCCACCTGAGTGCTGGAAAAAAATCATAGAATCATGAGCTCCCTTCCAACCTTTGACAATCCTCTGCCCATCCCAAAACCCTTCCTAACCTTCCTTTCCCTCCCTTCCAGCTGCCCCTGACCTGGTGCTGAACGCCGAGCTGGTGGAGCAGACGGCGTACCTGGAGGACAGGCCGATGTTCATGCTGCAGTGTGCCCTGGAGGAGAACTGCTTGGCCAGCTCAGCTGCCAACACCTCCCTCACCTCGGGCTACCGCCGCCTGCTGCGCTTCTCCTCCCAGATCCACAACAACGGGCAGTCCGACTTCCGTCCCCGCAACGGGCGCCACGCCTGGGTCTGGCACGACTGCCACCGGTGAGCCCCTGCCCCCTGCAGCTCCCCTTGCGGCCAGCCCCTGCCCCCTGCAGCTCCCCTTCCTGCGAGCCCCTGCCCCCTGCAGCTCCCCTTCCTGCGAGCCACTGCCCCCTGCAGCTCCCCTTGCGGCCAGCCCCTGCCCCCTGCAGCTCCCCTTCCCACCCCTTCTGCTGCCCCAAGGGAATTCCAGCCTGCCCCTGGCCCCTGCAGATCTCCTTCATAGAATCATAGAGTTGTCAGGGTTGGAAGGGACCTCAAGCATCAGCCAGGTCCAACCCCCTGCCATGGGCAGGGACACCTCACACCACAGCAGGTTGCTCACAGCCACATCCAGCCTGGCCTTCAAAACCTCCAGGGATGAGGCTTCCACCACCTCCCTGCTGCCCCAAGGGAGTTCCAGCCTGCCCCTGGCCTCTGCAGGTCTCCTTCCATCCCTCCCTGCTGCTCTATGGGGAAGTGGTTTGTTATGGGAGCACAGGGTTGAAATAGAGTAATGGAATGGGTTGGGTTGGAAAGGAGCTTAAAGATCATTGAGTTCCAACCCCCTGCCATGGGCAGGGACACCTCCCACCAGCCCAGCTTGCTCAAGGTCTCACCCAGCCTGGCTCTCAACACTGCCAGGCTTGGAGCCTCCACAGCTTCTCTGAGCAACCTGTTCCAGTGCCTCACCACCCTCCTGGGGAAGAATTTCCTCCTCATGTCTCATCTCAGTCCAGCTTCTTCCAGTTGGAAGCCATCACCCCTTGTCCTGTCACTCCCAGCCCTTGTCAAAGGGCCCTCCCCAGCTCTCCTATAGCCCACCTCAAACCCTGGAAGTCTGCTCTGAGGTCTCCCTGAGGCCTTCTCTTCTCCAGGCTGACCACTCCCCCACTCTCCCAGCCTGTCTTCATAAGAGAAGTTGCCCAACCCTTCAATAATCTTTGTGGCCACCTCTGGACCTGCCCTAGCAGGTTCAAAGCTCATCCAGTCCAGCCCCCTTGCAGTCAGCAGGGACATCCCCAGCCAGAGCAGATTGTTCACAGCCACAAACGACCTGAGCTGCAGTGGTGCCAGGGATGGGGCAGCTCCAGCCTCTCTGGACAACTTGGGCCAGGCTCTCAGCACCCTCAGTGTAACAAAATTCCTTCCTCCCCTGCAGTGAAGGTCAGGGCGTGAAGCAAACATTGGCTCCTGCCCCTGCAGCCAGGTTGGGCTGGGTTGGGATGTTTGCAGAGCTCAAACCTCAGGAGGTCAGCAGGGTAGGAGGAAACCCTGAGCAGTGTCTGCGTCCTGAGCCTGCTGGGAAGGGGCTGGAGGACCAGATGGGCACCACAGGGACCTGAGCACGTCCCAGGCCGGTTCAAACGCTTGGAGCAGTTGGGGAGCGACTGTGTGAGTGAGGTGAGAGTGGGAGAGGAGCAGGGAGAGGCCAAGAGCCAGCTGTGTGTTTCAAACTGGGCTCTGTTTATAGGGAGGAGGAGGAACAGCTCAGATCCTCTTCAGTCTTTCCAGGCTGGGAAGAGCAGAATGTAAACGCTTCGGGTTCAGGCATTTTTCAGGAGCTGAGTCAGGCTGGAGAGCCTCAGACTTTTCTGAGAGGCAGCCAAATGAGGCAGCCTCAAAGCTTGGCCACTGCAGGATGTCTCTCTCCTCTTCCCCAGCTGCCCCACTCCCATTGCTGGGAGCTCCTTGGAAGGTTGGGCTTTATAAATAGAATAGAATAGAATAGACCAGGTTGGAAGAGACCTTCAAGATCATCACATCCAACCCATCATCCAACATCATCTAATCAATTAAACCATGCAACCAAGCACCCTGTCAAGTCTCCTCCTGAACACCTCCAGTGATGGGGACTCCACCACCTCCCTGGGCAGCCCATTCCAATGGGCAATCACTCTCTCTCTGTAAAACTTCCTCCTAACCTCCACCCTAAACCTCCCCTGGTGCAGCCTGAGACTGTGTCCTCTTGTTCTGGTGCTGGGTGCCTGGGAGAAGAGACCAACCCCCACCTGGCTCCAACCCCCTTTAAGGTAGTTGTAGAGAGCAAGAAGGTCTCCCCTGAGCCTCCTCTTCTCCAGGCTAAGCAACCCCAGCTCCCTCAGCCTCTCCTCACAGGGCTGTGCTCCAAACCCCTCACCAACTTTGCTGCCTTTCTCTGGACACCTTCCAGCAAGTCAACCTCCTTCCTAACCTGAGGGGCCCAGAATTGGACACAGGACTCAAGGTGTGGCCTAACCAGTGCAGTGTCCAGGGGCAGAATGACCTCCCTGCTCCTGCTGGCCACACTGCTCCTGATGCAGAAGCAGAGGAGAAATGGATTAGTTTGAGCTGAGCATCACCCAGAGCCTGCTGTGCTGCTGAGGGGTCTACAGCATCTCCTCTCCTGACCTCATCTCCTCACTGCTGCTGGAGTGCTGCTGCTAGCCTAGCCCAGGCTGAGGTGGCCTTAACACCTCCCCACTGAGGATGGGGAGCTGTGTGAAGCCAGCTGCTGGCCTTGTGTAGGTAGATGTGAGCAGGACAAGTGCTGGGAGAAGCTGCCTCCAGCTGGTGGCAGGTTTCTGCCCAATACATTCACATTTCTGCCTCTGGAAAAAGAAATAACTAAATACATTAAATAAATCAATAAAATTAATTAGATAGAAGTGGAATAACTTGAAATAAATTAAAGAGGAGAGGAGAGGAGAGGAGAGGAGAGGAGAGGAGAGGAGAGGAGAGGAGAGGAGAGGAGAGGAGAGGAGAGGAGAGGAGAGGAGAGGAGAGGAGAGGAGAGGAGAGGAGAGGAGAGGAGAGGAGAGGAGAGGAGGAAAGGGAAAGGAAAAGGGGAAAGGGGAAAGGAAAAGGGGAAAGGGGAAAGGAAAAGGGGAAAGGGGAAAGGGAAAAGGGAAAGGGGAAAGGGGAAAGGAACGAGGGAAAAGGAACGAGGGAAAAGGAACAAGGGAAAAGGGAAAGGAAAAGGGAAAAGGAACAAGGGGAAAGGAACAAGGGAAAAGGAAAAGAAAGGAAAAGGGAAAAGGGAAAGGAAAAGGGAAGAGGGAAAAGGAAAAGGGAAGAGGGAAAAGGAAAAGGGAAAGGAAAAGGGAAGAGGGAAAAGGAAAAGGGAAAGGAACAGGGAAGAGGGAAAAGGAAAAGGGAAAAGGAAAAGAGAAAGGAAAAGGGAGAAGGAAAAGGGAGAAGGAACAAGGACAAAGGAAAAGAGAAGGGAAAAGGGAAAGGAAAAGGAAAAGGGAAAAGGAACAAGGACAAGGGAAAAGGGAAAGGAAAAGGGAAAAGGAACAAGGACAAAGGAAAAGGGAAAGGACAAGGGGAAGGAAAAGGGAAAAGGAACAAGGACAAAGGAAAAGAGAAGGGAAAAGGGAAAGGAAAAGGAAAAGGGAAAAGGAACAAGGACAAAGGAAAAGGGAAAGGACAAGGGAAAAGGGAAAGGAAAAGGGAAAAGGAACAAGGACAAAGGAAAAGGAAAAGGGAAAGGAAAAGGGAAAAGGGAAAGGAAAAGGGAAAAGGAACAAGGGCAAAGGGAAAGGGAAAAGGAAAGGGGGAAAGGAAAAAGGAAAAGGAAGAATTAATTAAAATAAACCAAATGAAAATAAATGAATTAAAAGGCTGAACACCTCCAGCTCCCTCAGCTGCTCCTCCCCAGCCCTGCTCTCCAGACCCTTCCCCAGCTTCCTTGCCCTTCTCTGGCCCTGCTCCAGCTCCCCAGGTGTCCTTGCAGTGAAGAGCCCAACCCTGAGCCCAGCACTCAAGCTGTGGCCTCTCCCGTGCCCAGCCCAGGGGCACCATCCCTGCCCTGCTCCTGCTGCCCACACCATTGCTGCTCCAGGCCAGGCTGCTGGTGGCCTTCATGGCTACCTGGGCACCCCCTGGCTCATATTCAGCCACTGTTGCCCACCACCCCCCAGGCCTTTCTCTGCTGGGCACTTTCCAGCCACTCTGCCCCAAGCCTGGAGCCTTCCTGGGGTTGTGACCCAAGTGCAGGTCCCAGCCCCTTGGCCTTGGTGAACCTCATCCCACTGATCCAACCCTGGCCCATCCATCCCAAAGCATCTTCTCTATAGCTAATTCTCCCTCCCTTGTGCCTTGCAGGCATTACCACAGCATGGAGGTTTTTACCCACTATGACCTACTGAACCTCAATGGGACCAAGGTGGCTGAAGGACACAAAGCCAGCTTCTGCCTGGAAGACACCGAGTGTGAAGCAGGTATCTGCCCAGAGCCCTTGGTGCTGGGAGTTCAGGGCTGTCCCCACACAGGAGATGGCCTCAGAGATGCTGTCAAAGTCCTGAGCAGGGCTGGAAAGTGGCCTAGAAACCAGTCCTGAGGTGACATCTGTGTGGAGTGGTCGCTGGAGGTCTAAGAGAAGCCCTGAAGGCTTCTGGGGCTTTCAGTCCTCAGCTCCTCACACCCAGACTCAGAGCTGCTCTGACAACCTCAGAGTGTTTTGATTCCTGGGAAGGAGAGACTCCAGGAACCATAGGATCAGAGAGTTTTATGGGGCTGGAAAAGCTCTCTCAGATCATTGAGTCCAAGCAGCAACCCAACCCCACCATGGCCACTGAACTATGGCCCCAAGGGCCACGGCCACAGGTTCCTTGAACACCTCCAGGGATGGGGACTCCACCACCTCCCTGGGCAGCCTGCTCTTGCTGGGCTCTCAGGGTTGTGTCAACAAGAGGCAGGCAGCTGGAAAGGAGCTGTCCTCAGCCTTCATGGGATGTGGCTGCCCTCAGTTCTGCTCTGCTTGGCAGCTGGGCAGGTGGCTCAGCTGGGGGAAGCAGCTGGCATGGAGGGGTTGGTGCAGCAGCAGCATGGGCAGCTCCAGCCCTCTGCCCCCTGAACACCTGACCCCAGTAATGATCATTAAGGCTGGACAAGACCTTTAAGCTCATCAAGCCCAACCTTCTACCCTGCACCACCATGGCCACCAAACCCTGTCCCCAGGTGCCAGGGCCACAGGTTCCTTGAATACCTCCAGGGATGGGGACTCCAGCACCTCCCCGGGCAGCCTGCTCCCAGGGTGCTGAGGTGTGGCAGGCAGCAGCTGCCCTGTGCAGTTGTGCAGCACAGGGACCTCACCAGCAGGCAGTGAGCAGGCCCCTGGGCTGTTAAATTTCACCCTCAAACCACTCCTCCTGTAGCTCATTGCCCTGGGAGAGCTCCGTGGAGCTCAGTTCCAGCTGCCCCTTCCTCCGCCCTGGCTGCGGGGGGTGTCATTCTCAGACCATGCAGGTGCCACCTCCTGCCTCCCAGCCTGAGCCCAGCCTGAGCCCAGCCTGAGCCCAGCCCTTGCTTCTGCCTCTCCCTCCCGTGGTCTAGATGTGCAGAAGCAGTATGAGTGTGCCAACTTTGGGGAGCAGGGCATCACCGTGGGGTGCTGGGATGTCTACCGGCACGACATCGACTGCCAGTGGATCGACATCACCGACGTCCCGCCGGGGGATTACCTCTTCCAGGTATGGTGGGGAGGGCAAGGAGGGCCTGAGACACTGCTGTGGCTTCTCTCTTCCCCAGGAGGGATGTCAGGACTCTAACCAGCTGCTTTGGCTGGGCATCTCCCTCTCGGAGCTTGCTGCTGCAAAGAGATTTCTCTTCTCAGGAGAGCCAAGGGATAAGGAATTGGATCCTCTCCTTCCCAAGGGAAAAAGCAAAGAATCACAGAATGCTAGGGGCTGGAAGGGACCTTGAGAGGTCATCTAGGGCAAAGAAACAAAGCTTAGGGATCAGAGAATCTGGAGCACCTCTCCTGTGAGGACAGGCTGAGGGAGTTGGGGTTGAGTCTGGAGAAGAGAAGGCTCTGAGGAGACCTAACTGTGGCCTTCCAGAATCTGCAGGGGGCTCCAAGAAAGCTGGGGAGGGACTTTTGAAGGTGTCAGGGAGGGATAGGACTGGGGGGGATGGAGCAAAAGTAGAAGTGGGGAGATTCAGATTGGGTGTGAGGAAGAAGTTGTTCCCCATGAGGGTGGTGAGAGCCTGGCACAGGTTGCCCAGGGAGGTGGTGGAAGCCTCCTGCCTGGAGGATTTTGCTGCATGTGGCTGTGAGCAACCTGATCTGGTGTGAGGTGTCCCTGCCCATGGAACTGGATGATGATTGAGATCCCTTCTAACCCTAACAGTTCTGTGATTTGCTGATTCTAATCATGGAATGGTTTGGGTTGGAAGGGACCTTAGAGATCATCCAGTTCCAACCCTGCTGTCGTGGGCAGGGACACCAGCCCAGCTTGCTCAAAGCCTCATCCAGCCTGGCTTTCAACACTGCCAGGCTTGGAGCCTCCACAGCTTCTCTGAGCAACCTGTCCCAGATCCTCACCACCCTCCTGGAGAAGAATTTCCTCATCTCAATCCAGCTTCTTGCAGCTTGAAGCTATCAGCCCTGGGCCTCTCACTCCAGGCCTTTGATCAAAGTCCCTCCCCAGCTCTCCTGGAGCCCCCTTCAGGGCTGCTCTGAGGGCTCCCCGGAGCTTTCTCTTCTCCAGGCTGAACAACCCCAACTCTCCCAACCTGTCCCCATAGAATAGGTGCTCCAGCCCTCTGACAATCCAGATCCTTGGGATGGAGGCTTGTTGGGGGCACCAGAGCTGCCCCAGCACTGCAGGGGGTGGGGGTCTCAGCAGAGCACAGCAGAGGGACAGAATCCCCTCCCTGCCCCTGCTGCCCACACTGCTGGGGATCAGCCCAGGGCAGCCTTCAAAACCTCCAGGGCTGAGGCTTCCACCACCTCCCTGGGCAGCCTGTGCCAGGCTCTCACCACCCTCATGGGGAACAACTTCTTCCTCACATCCAGCCTGAATCTCCCCACTTCTGGTGTTGCTCCATGGCCATGATGGTGCTGAAAAGCTGATTCTCAGCCTTGCTTAGGAAGTGTCAGTCCCAGCCTCTCCCTGTGAGTGATGCTGTGGTTCTCCTTCTCTCCCCAGGTTGTCATCAACCCCAACTATGAAGTTGCTGAGTCAGACTACTCCAACAACGTGATGAAGTGCAGGAGCCGCTACGACGGCCAGCGGATCTGGATGTACAACTGCCACATAGGTGAGGAGCCTGCTGCAGGGGGGGAGAGGATGCAGCTCTAGGAACGACACAGAACCCCCCTGAGCCTGCAGGAATCACACAACTGTCAGGGCTTGGAAGGGACCTCAAGGCTCAGCCAGTTCCAAGCCCCCTGCCATGGGCAGGGACACCTCACACCACAGCAGGCTGCTCACAGCCACATCCAGCCTGGCTGCAAACACCTCCAGGCAGGAGGCTTCCACCACCTCCCTGGGCAACCTGTGCCAGGCTCTCACCACCCTCATGGGGAACAACTTCTTCCTCACATCCAATCTCAATCTCCCCACCTCTAGTTTTGCTCCATCCCCCCCAGGCCTATCACTCCCTGACACCCTCAAAAGTCCCTCCCCAGCTTGCTTGGAGCCCCCTGCAGATCCTGGAAGGCCACAATTAGGTCTCCTCAGAGCCTTCTCCTCTCCAGACTGCACAACCCCAACTCTCTCAGGCTGTCCTCACAGCAGAGCAGCTCCAGCCCTCTGCTCCTCCTCGTGGCCCTGCTCTGGACACCTTCCAGCACCTCCAGATCCTTCCTGTACTAGAGGCTCCAGAATTGGACAGAGTAATCTCCTGGGGACCCTGGGAGTGTGGCACACAGGTCCCTGAGCCTCCTGGCAAAGTGATCTCCTTGGGGATGAGCATCCCCAAGCTCAGGGCAAAGCCATCCCAGGAAGAAGTTGTTCCCCAGGAGGGTGGTGAGAGCCTGGCACAGGTTGCTCAGGGAGGTGTTGGAAGCCTCAGCCCTGGAGGTGTTGAAGGCCAGGCTGGATGTGGCTGTGAGCAACCTGCTGTGGTGTGAGGTGTCCCTGCCCATGGCAGGGGGCTTGGAACTGGCTGAGCCTTGAGCTCCCTTCCAGCCCTGCCAGTTCTATGGCTCTAAGTTTCCATCCAGCAGTGTGTGTGGTCCCAAAGCTCCTGTTCTGCCCTTGGGATTTAGTCTAACAACAACAGAGTTGGCTGTTAGAAGAGGTTTCTATTTTCTTGGGACTCTTCCTGTGTCAGGAACATGAGATGGAAGCCTGAGGTGACCAGAGTGAGTGTAGCTGTTGAGGAGAAGTCTTGAGGTTCAACAAATCACAGTGCAAGGTCCTGCAGCTGCCTTGGGCCAACTAAGAGACAGAACCAGGCTGGGGGCAGAGAGGGTTGGGAGCAGCCCTGAAGAGCGTGCCTTGGGGGTGCTGGGTGCTGAGCAGCTCCCCAGGAGCCAGCAGTGCCTCCTGCAGCCCCAAGGCAGCTGTGTGCTGGGCTGCAGCCAGAGCAGGGTGGGCAGCAGGGCAGCAGAGGGGATTCTGCCCCTGAGCTCTGCTCTGCTCACACCTCACCTCCAATCCTGCCTCCAGCTCTGGGGTCCCCAGCAGGAGAAGGACACAGAGCTGTGGAGTGAGGCCAGAGGAGGCCACAAAGATGCTCCAAGGGCTGGAGCAGCTCTGCTGTGAGCACAGGCTGAGGGAGCTGGGGCTGTGCAGCCTGCAGAGGAGAAGGCTCCAGGGGGACCTCAGAGCTGCCTGCCAGGAGCTGAAGGGATCCTGCAGGAAGGCTGCAGAGAGACTTTTGCTGAGGGGGTCTAGAGCCAAGCCAAGGGGGAATGGTTTGAAGGTGAGGCAGAGCAGGGTTAGAGTGGAGCAGAGGAAGAAGCTCTTCAATGTGAGGGTGGTGAGAGCCTGGCCCAGGCTGCCCAGGGAGGCTGTGGCTGCCTCCTGCCTGGGGGTGTTGAAGGCCAGGCTGGATGAGGCCTTGAGCAGCTGAGGTGTCCCTTCCCATGGCAGGAAATTGAAGCAGATGATCTCTGGGGTCCCTTCCAGCCTGAGCCCTTCTGTGCTTCCACACTTTGAAAGCAGAAGTCACTTGGAGCCTTTGGAGGATTTTTTGCTCTAAGTTAACCTCCTGGTTTGAACACAAAGAAGTTAGGAGCCAGCTGCCTGCCCCCCTCCAACTCAAACCTGTGGGGAAGGCTCATTTCCAGGGCTGGCTGAGGCTTTCCAGGGACTGTTTTTCCTGAAACCAATTCCCTGGGTGGTTTTTTTTTCCCCTCCTCCTGTATGTGGTGAGCTGAAGAAAATTCTCCTCTCCTGTGTCAGGCTTCAGATTGTGACCTAGTTCAGGGAAGCCAAACCCAGGCACTTCAGAAATGTGGACTGGGCTCTCCAGAGCTGAGCCTGAAAAGGGTTTCTGAGTGGCAGTGAAATTGGTTTGGCTTTTGTCATCTCCCACCCAGCACAAAGCCAGGGCAGAGGAATGAGCATCAACCTCCCAGCTCCTGCTGGGCTGCACTGCCTTTTGTTGAGCACCCAAGGCCAGCAGGGAAAGTGGAAGCCAGTTTGTAGGCTGGCTCCTCCAAACCCAGCGCTCCTGGGGCCTGCTGGGCTGGCTCTTGAGCTGGGGGAAGGTTTAATTAGTGCTGAAATTAATTAGCCCAGGAAGCTCTTTGCTCTTGGAGTCCTCGCTCTGAGCTCTTCGTGTGGAGGGCTGGAGAGCCACCCCTGCAGGGACAGGCTGGGAGGGCTGGGGCTGCTCAGCCTGCAGGAGGCTCCAGGGAGACCTTCTGGTGGCCTTTCAGTGCCTGAAGGGGGCTACAGGGAGAACTGGAGGGGGACTCTGGAGGGGGACTCTGGAGGGGGACTCTGGAGGGGGACTCTGGAGGGGGACTCTGGAGGGGGACTCTGCAGAGGGACTTGCAGGGAGAGGGTGAGAGGGCAGGGATGGAAGTTTGAAAAGGGGAGATTGAGACTGGAGATTAAGAAGAAATTCTTCAGTGAGGGGGAGGGAGAGCCTGGAACAGGCTGCCCAGGGAGGCTGTGGGAAGGGGGCAGCTGCAGTTTCCAAGGCACTCCTCCTGCCAGGGCAGAAATGTTCCCTGCCTTTGGCTCACCCAAGGGGAAATTCATCCCCAGAAGTGGCAGTGCCAGGACGAGGGGCAAGGAGCTGGGAGAGGGGAGATTGAGACTGGAGATGAGGAAGAACTTCTTTAGGGGGTGGGGAGCCACTGGCACAGCTTGCCCAAGGAGGCTGTGGCTGTCCCCTCCCTGGAGGTGCTCAAGGCCAGGCTGGAGGAGGCCCTGAGCTGGAGGGAGGTGTCCCTGCCCCCGGCCAGGAGGTTGGAACCGGCTGAGCTTTAAGGTCCCTCCCGGCCCAGCCCTACCTACGTTGCAGCTGAGACAAGCCCAGCACATTCTCTGCCCCTCTGTGGCTGCCTCCTGCTCAAGCCTGTGCTCTCTGCCAACTCCCCAGGTGGCTCTTTCAGCGAGGAGACAGAGCAGAAGTTTGATCACTTCAGTGGACTCACAAATAACAGAGTGGCCACCCGGTAGAGGAGCAGCAGCTCCCAGCCCACTCTCTGAAGGAGCCAAGCCTCCTGCTCCTGGGATCTCCCTAAACCACTGCACAAAGAAGAAGAAGAAGAAGAAAAGAATTACAATCAAGCTAAACAATCAAAACTCTTAATTAGCACAGGTAAATTATTGTCTCCAAGATGCTTTCCTTCCCCCTTTTTAGGTGCTCAGACCACCCCCCCCCCCGTGCCTCCAGGCGCCTCCAGGCACTCCAGCTCTTGCTGCTGAGGTAGTTAGGAGCAGGCTTTGAAGCTCTGCACTTGGCTCCACGGCTTCACAGCTGCAACCTTCACCATTCCACCCTCCTCCCAGCACTTTTGCAGCACCATCTCTCCTCACAGCCACAGCTCCAGGCTGCAGCCAGCACACTTGGCCTTGGGTTGGGCAGCAGCCCCCTCCCTCCACGTGTCTCTACCCTTCACCTTCTTCAGGGCATCGATCTTGAAGCTCTTTATGACTCCAAGCTTGGGGCTGCACCACTGATGCAAAAGCCTCCTCTTGAACACAGCTGGCACCTCCTGCCTCCATGTGAGCAAAGAAACACAGTGGGGGCTGGGGATGGGGTGGAAAGCACCACCACCACCCAGCACCACCACCACCACCCAACTGGAGCAGCTTGTCCTGAGCAGAAGAGGCTGAAGAGTGATTTAGTGGCAGAGTGAAACAACCCCTTGCACTCCCCAGCCAGCTCCCTCCAGCACAGCAGCTCCTGCAGAACCCTTTGCTACAGGACCATCAGGGCAGCACCTTGAAGACTTTGCAGACCTCCTGCTGGACTCTGAACCCCCCACTGCACAGCGAGCTCCTCACCTGGGTACACCCAAAGGTAGCTTTCTGAAGCTCAGTCACTCTCCTGGGGGCCTCAAAGATGGGGTTGAGGCCAGGCCTTGGAGCATTGCTGTACCTTCCAGAGGTTAACTTCATGGTTTCAGCAGCAGGGAGCTGGAGCTGTGCTGGTCCAGCCCCAGCTGTGTGAAGCTCCCAGTGGTGCTAAGTGTGTTGCCTCTGTTTGTTTGAGGACACACAAGGGTCTGTTATTGTTTCCCTCCCTTTCCCCCTGCCCTCCCCCCTCCAGACACAGCTACTTGAATAAAACAAATGGTTTAGCCACAAACACCTCCCCAAAACCCCAGGCTTTAGTCTCCTTCTATCCCTGGCAGTTCACCATTCCTGCTACTCAAGTCTTGTCCTCTTGTGCACAAAAAGAAAGACTCCTACAAGCAGCTGAAGGCACCAAAATGCTCACAGCTGACACCAGCTCAAGCCCTGGAGGGGAGAGGGAGGGATTGAAACTGCTTCCACCTAACTTGTGCCCTTCCAGAACCTACCTCACAGGGCTGTTGTGAGGCTTAGAAGAATGCAGAAGTCTTCATTTCCCCTCTCTCTCCTAATGCCTGTCCAAACTAATTCTGTCTTTTATCCCAGGGCCCAGGTGGTGGCATCTAGGAAAGGTTTTAAGCCTACTGTAAGCAAGTTGGACAGCTCCAAGGTGATGGAGCCAAAGGAGGAGCTGAGGTGAGGTGGGTGAGGGGTCCCAGGCAGGAGCCAGCAAGCTCAAGGTGATGGAGCTGAGCTGAGGTGGGTGAGGTGTCCCAGGCAGGAGCCAGCAAGCTCAAGGTGATGGAGCTGAGCTGTGGTGGGTGAGGTGTCCCAGGCAGGAGCCAGCAAGCTCAAGGTGATGCAGCCAAAGGAGGAGCTGAGCTGTGCTGGGTGAGGTGTCCCAGGCAGGAGCCAGCAAGCTCAAGGTGATGGAGCTGAGGTGAGGTGGGTGAGGTGTCCCAGGCAGGAGCCAGCAAGCTCAAGGTGATGGAGCTGAGCTGTGCTGGGTGAGGTGTCCCAGGCAGAAGCCAGCAAGCTCAAGGTGATGGAGCTGAGCTGTGCTGGGTGAGGTGTCCCAGGCAGGAGCCAGCAAGCTCATGTTCCTCCTGCTAGTTCAGGAACCTCAGCTCTCTGTGAGGACTTCAGGGGGCCAACTGTTCATGGTTTGAAGGTGGAACTTGAGGGCTGCTTAGAAATGGGGGCCTCACCTTACCTCCTCTGGGTGTTCTCCTGCTGTGGCTGCTTCGCTGAGGCAACACTTTAGATGCTTAGGATGGGGCAACCTGCTCCAGCTGGAGAAGCCTCTGCTTGCTGCAGTGAGCTCAGCTGGACTGAAGGAGCTTGAAAGGTCCCTTCCAACCCCAACCACTGGATGATTCTACCATTTGCTGGAGGAATAGGGGGAGGGAGACACTGGAACAGGTTGCCCAGGGAGGTTGGGGGTGCTGAAAGTGTTGAAGGCCAGGCTGGATGAGGCCTTGAGCAAGCTGGGCTGGTGGGAGGTGTCCCTGCCCATGCCAGGGGGTTGGAAGTGGATGAGCTTTAAGGTCCCTTCCAACCCAAATGGATCTATAAATCAATCAACCCAGCTATGAACCTCTCTCTCAAGCCAGCTATGAACCTGCCCATAGCAGGGGGTTGGAACTGGATGCTCCTTGAGCTCCCTTCCAACCCAAATGGATTCATGAATCAATCCAGCTATGAACCTGCCCATGGCAGGGGGTTGGAATTGGATGAGCTTTAAGGTCCCTTCCAACCCAAATGGATTCATGAATCAATCAACCAATCCAGCTATGAACCTGCCCATGGCAGGGGGTTGGAACTGGATGCTCTTTGAGCTCCCTTCCAACCCAAATGGATTCATGAATCAATCAATCAATCCAGCTATGAACCTGCCCATGGCAGGGGGTTGGAGCTGGATGCTCCTTGAGCTCCCTTCCAACCCAAACCATTCTGTGACTCTATTCTCTGAATCTCCTCCCCCCAGGCTCTGGCTAAACTCACAAGGGGAGCTCTGGTTTGCTTTTGCCTCAGCACTGCCTGACAATATCCTCACCCACAGCCATTCAGGCTCCTTAAACACCAGGGAATGAAGAGGGGTGAGGGGGGAGGAAAGAAAAGAAACCCTGAAACTTGCTTTATTCACTGCTCCTCCCTTCTGGGGGGGGAGGTTAAGAGCAACATTACAACCAAGTAACCATGAAACAGCTTCATTTTGCTTGCCTCCTGCAGCTGCTCAGCTGAAGTTTGGCCCCCAGGATCCAATTCTCTCACTCCAAAGTCACTTCTTTGGGAGGTTACAGAGCAGGGGCAAGAGGCTCCTGCTAATGAAGAGCTGACAGCTCAGCTGCTGAGCTCAAGATTCAAACTGAACAGCAAAACTTTGTCCCTTCCCCACTTCTCCCCCTGAAGATGGCTCTAATCCCCCAGGAGGGCATCCTCCTGGCAGCTCCAAGTGTCCTGCATGCAGTTTCATGGCACAGCCCCTGCTCCTCCAGCCCCCCTTGCAGCTGGGCTGGTTTATTCCTCCTGCTCCAAGCTTTCAGGCAGCAGCACCTCTGGGCCTGAGCCCCCCTCAGCCTGGTCCTTGTTCTTCAGGCCCAGAGCCCTGCTCACCAGCCTCCTGGCCACCACGGTGTCGGTCTGGGGTCTGTCCTTTGCGAGGTGAAGGAGTTCTAGGTGAAAAACAAACCACCAAAGACAAACAAGAGTTAAAATGGGTCAGTGAGGGCTGGTTCAGGAAGAGCCTGGTGGCTAAAAGCCATAGAAGGGTTGGTTGCTGTTTTCTTGGCTCCTTTGCAGAGTTAACCCAGGAGTGGAAGCAAATCCTTCTACCCCCTAGCCACTCAGTCACCTCTTCTGGCAGAGAGGAGCCTCCAGTGTGGGACTGGGCTGCTGAGAGCCTGGCACAGGTTGCCCAGGGAAGCCTCAGCCCTGGAGGTGCTGAAGGCCAGGCTGGATATGGCTGTGAGCAACCTGCTGTGGTGTGAGGTGTCCCTGCCCATGGCAGGGGGTTGGAACTCTATGCTCTTTAAGCTCCTTTCCAACCCAACCCATTCCATGACTCTATTTCAGCCCTGTGCTCCCATAACAAACCAATTCCCCACAGGGCAGCAGGGAGGGATGGAAGGAGACCTGCAGAGGCCAGGGGCAGGCTGGAACTCCCTTGGGGCAGCAGGGAGGTGGTGGAAGCCTCATCCCAGCAGCCAGGCTGGATGTGACTGTGAGCAACCTGCTGTGGTGTGAGGTGTCCCTGCCCATGGCAGGGGGCTTGGAACTGGCTGAGCCTTGAGGTCCCTTCCAGCCCTGCCAGTTCTGTGATTCTGACTGTGTGACAGCTGTCTGGCTGTGCACAGAGCTCCAGGCCTCTCCTGCAAAGGCACAGAGAACTGTTCCCCAGCTCCTTTCAGGAGCAGCTTCCTCCTCCCCACTCCTGGCAGAATTCAGCAGGTCAGAGCTCAGAGAGCCAAAGGGAGGTGGCACAGTCCAAGCCCTTCCTGCAGGCACAGCAAAGCCTGAGCTCCACTGGGAGTGACCAACCCCCCCAGGCCTTAGCCTTAGGAAGCAGCAAGGAAAGAAAAAAATCTGCATTAAAAACCAATCTAAAATCAGAGAGTGGCTCAGGTTGGAGAGGACCTCAGAGATCAACTACTCCAACTCCCCAGCCACAGGCAGGGACACCTCTCAGCTACACTCAGCTGCTCCAAGCCACTTCCACAGCCTGGCCTTCAACACCTCCAGGCAGGAGGCAGCCACAGCCTCCCTGGGCAGCCTGGGCCAGGCTCTCACCACCCTCACACTGAAGAGCTTCTTCCTCAGCTCCACTCTAATCCTGCTCTGCCTCAGCTTCAAACCATTCCCCCTTGGCCTGGCTCTAGACCCCCTCAGCAAAAGTCTCTCTGCAGCCTTCCTGCAGGATCCCTTCAGCTCCTGGCAGGCATTTTTCTGGCAGCCACCTCCAGGTTCACCTTCAGCAGCAATGAACGCACCAAAAAACCCTTCCCCCAGGTGCACAGCAGGTCTGGATTTGGCCTTTTCCTGACCATTCCAGCAGCAAACCTTGGCACATTTATTCCAGCCAGATAGCCATGGGGGGTGGGGGGGTGAAGGCTTTGCTTTGCTTGTCCAGGAGGTTGGTTTTGTCCTGACTAAAAGCTTCAGTGAAGGCCAACAAATGAATCAAGAAGGGTTCAGGTTCAAAGCAGCCACAGCTTGGGAAGCAAAACTGCCACTTCCAAAAGAAGGAGGGGGGGGAAAGGGCAAAGAGAGAGAGAGAGACTCTCAGCTAATTGAGCTTTGAAACCCCAAATCAAGCTCAGAAACAGCAAGGGTTTGCTCCTCAAAGTAACTCCCAACCAGAGCTCCTCAACACCATGCCCCAGGAGGAGTTCAGGACCTGGGGCTGAAGCTCCAGCACCAAGACTCAGAGGCTGTGACTGACACCATGGGAGGAGACCAAGTGCCAAAAGCCCAAGGCAATTCCTTTGCTGTTTTCCCTCGAGCCAAGCAGCCTTTGAAATGCAACCTCAGGGAGCTGGAGCTGTGACAGTGTCCCTTGAAAGCCTTCCCTGCTGGGACTGGGGTCCTGCAGAGCCACCAGAGTGGTCTGTACATTGCCAAGCCTCTGCTGCCCCATGGCATCTCTGTAGCACTATAACTGATTTACCATAATGATCTGAACAAGGCAATAAAGGCAAGAAACCAATCCTGATGGCTGACCTGAACCATTTCTTTCCCTTCACCTAGTCCTGCATGGAACTCCTGCTGAACTGGGCAGAAAAAAACAACTCCCTGGGCAGGCAGAAGGTTGAGCTGGAAAAGACCTTCAAGACCATCCAGGCCAACCACTGGCTGAGTCTGCCAAGGCTGGGGGTGAGGCATGGCCCTCAGCACCACAGCTCTGTGGCTCTGAAACCCCCCCAGGGATTGGGGATTTAACCACCTCCTTGTGCCAGGCTCTGAGAACCCTGGCAGGGAAGAAGTTTCTTCTCATCTCCAACCTAAACCTCCCCTGGGGCAAGCTGAGGCTGGTTCCTCTTCTCCTAGCACTTGTCACTAGGGAGCAGAGCCCAACCCCCACCTGGCTCCAGCCTCCCTTCAGGGAGCTGCAGAGAGCAATGAGGTCTCCCTCAGCCTCCTTCCCAACAGGCTGAACACCCCCAGCTCCCTCAGCTGCTCCTCCCCAGCCCTGTCCTCCAGACTCTTCTCCAGCTCCCTTGTCCTTCTCTGGCCCTGCTCCAGCCCCTAGGCTCCTGTGCTCCCTGCTCAACACCCTCAGCACTTCCCCCAAGAGGCAAACAGCTCAAGCAAGACCATGGCTGAAGCTCACCAAAGGGTTCAGGTGGGGAGGAAACAAAAGGCAAGAGGTTTGATGATGCTTTTTGTGGCTCAGTCCTTGCACAGCAGGAGAGGAATGAGAGAGAGCTTGGGGGAGGGCTCCCTCCTGTGCCCAGAAGACAACTTGGGCTTGGTCTGCAGGCCTTGGGCATCCCCTTGACCTGTGCCAAGCAGCAGCAGTGCTGCTTTCTGCTGGAGATTTAGCACAGCCATGGTAGAGATTGAGCTGAAACCACTGTAAAGGAAAAACAACCCCCACAACACCCCAAAACTGCAACTTGAGGCTGGTCCTGAAGCCTCTGCAAGAGCTCCCTGCCCTGTGATGCCAGCAAAGAGCCCCCAGAAAGCCACAGCTGTGCTCCTTAGGGCAAGTCTTGCCCAGCTTCATCTGCCCTGGGGACCACTCAAGCTCCAGGGAAGGAGTAAAGCAGGGAGCACCACAAGGAGTAATGGAACAGTAGCTGAGACAAGAGGTTGCCTTACTTGGTCTCTGCAGAGCTTTGATCTTGGACTGCTTGGTGGCATGGAGCAAGGGTCGGATCTTGAGAGCAGGGTAACGGCGCCCCAGGGCCTGAGAGGCTGCAGGGAACAGAGAGTGGTGAGCAGAGAGGGAAACCCTGAGGGGAAACCACACAGCTCAGCCCATGGGGTAACAGCACTGCAAACCTGAGCAGCTGAGGAGCTGGCATCTCAGGCACAGAATGGCTCAGGCTGGAAGGGAGCTTCACCTGCTCCAGCCTCCCCACCACAGGCAGGGACAGCTCTCAGCCAGACTCAGCTGCTCAAGGCCTCATCCAGCCTGGCCCTGAACACCCCCAGAGAGGAGGCAGCCACAGCCTCCCTGGGCAGCCTGGGCCAGGCTCTCACCACCCTCACACTGAAGAGCTTCTTCCTCAGCTCCACTCTAACCCTGCTCTGCCTCACCTTCAACCCATTCCCCCTTGGCCTGGCTCCAGACCCCCTCAGCAAAAGTCTCTCTGCAGCCTTCCTGCAAGATCCCTTCAGCTCCTGGCAGCAGCTCTGAGGTCCCCCTGCACACCCCCACCTCCCTCAGCCTGTGCTCACAGCAGAGCTGCTCCAGCCCTTGGAGCATCTTTGTGGCCTCCTCTGGCCTCACTCCACAGCTCTGTGTCCTCCTCCTGCTGGGGACCCCAGAGCTGGAGGCAGGATTGGAGGTGAGGTGTGAGCAGAGCAGAGCCCAGGGGCAGAATCCCCTCTCCTGCCCTGCTGCCCACCCTGCTCTGGCTGCAGCCCAGCACACAGCTGCCTTGGGGCTGCAGGAGGGCACTGCTGGCTCCTGGGGAGCTGCTCAGCACCCAGCACCCCCAAGGCTCTTTCTGCAGGGCTGCTCTCAACCCACTCTGCCCCCAGCCTGGTCCTGTCTCTTAGCTGGCTCAAGACAGCTGCAGGACCTTGCACTGTGATTTGTTGAACCTCAAGACTTCTCCTCATCAGCTACACTCACTCTGGTCACCTCAGGCTTCCATCTCATGTGCCTGACACAGGAAGAGTCCCAAGAAAATAGAAACCTCTTCTAACAGCCAACTCTGTTGTTGTTAGACTAAATCCCAAGGGCAGAACAGGAGCTTTGGGACCACACACACTGCTGGATGGAAACTTAGAGCCATAGAACTGGCAGGGCTGGAAGGGAGCTCAAGGCTCAGCCACTTCCAAGCCCCCTGCCATGGGCAGGGACACCTCACACTAGGGCAGGCTGCTCACAGCCACCTCCAGCCTGGCTGCAAACACCTCCAGGGCTGAGGCTTCCACCACCTCCCTGGGCAACCTGTGCCAGGCTCTCACCACCCTCCTGGGGAACAACTTCTTCCTGGGATGGCTTTGCCCTGAGCTTGGGGAGGCTCACCCCCAAGGAGATCACTTTGCCAGGAGGCTCAGGGACCTGTGTGCCACACTCCCAGGGTCCCCAGGAGATTACTGCAGGCTCAGAGGGATTCTGCCTAGTTACAAGAGGTAAAAGAGACTAAGCAGGAACCCAGATGAGCTTCCAGCAGCTCAGCAGGAGTCACTCCACATGCAAAGGGTGTCCTGCTTTGTCACCCAAGCCAGTCAAAATCCTCCTGGCTCTTGCACATCAGAGTCTCCCCACTCCCCCAGGCCAACTGCAGCTTGAGGCACACAGGGAGAAAGCTGTGCTGATCCCCAACCACCTCTGACAAGAGCTCAGCCCATGGGCAAGGCTCAAGAGGCACATCACAAAGCAGAGCATCAGTGCAGGGGCACTGCCAGAGCAGAGAAACCCTGGCCAGGAATGGAACCACTCTACCTGTGGACAGGCTGGAGAAGATTCCCAGGGCATGTGTGTCATCCACCCACTGGATTTTGAAGCCACTCTCACTGAAATGAAAAGATAGCAGGAGAACATTCATTAAGAGGAAAGGAAACCCCCCCAGGAGAACCCATCAGAGCTCTCTGCTGACCACAGCTGGGCTGCCCAAACCACTCTGCTCATGGCCCATGAGGGGAAGGGATGGACTCATGGAACCCTGGAATGGCTCAGGCTGGAAGGGACATCATCTACTCCAACCCCCCTGCCATGGGCAGGGACAGCTCTCAGCCAGACTCAGCTCCTCAAGGCCTCATCCAGCCTGGCCTTCAACACCCCCAGGCAGGAGGCAGCCACAGCCTCCCTGGGCAGCCTGGGCCAGGCTCTCACCACCCTCACACTGAAGAACTTCTTCCTCAGCTCCACTCTAACCCTGCTCTGCCTCAGCTTCAAACCATTCCCCCTTGGCCTGGCTCTAGACCCCCTCAGCAAAAGTCTCTCTGCAGCCTTCCTGCAGGATCCCTTCAGCTCCTGGCAGCAGCTCTGAGGTGCCCCTGGAGCCTTCTCCTCTGCAGGCTGCACACCCCCAGCTCCCTCAGCCTGTGCTCACAGCAGAGCTGCCCCAGCCCTTGGAGCATCTTTGTGGCCTCCTCTGGCCTCACTCCAGCAGCTCTGTGTCCTTCTCCTGCTGGGGACAGCAGAGCTGGAGCCATGGCTCAGCTGTCAGGAGGGGTCAGGGGATAGGTCATAGGTTGGACTTTTCCAACCTGCTTGCCTCTATGGTAAGAGAGGAGGGCATGAAGGAAGGTGCAGCAGGTTGCTGTGCCTTGAAGGCTGCAGACTGCTGTGGGGCACTCACTGGAAGTCAGAGAACACTTCTAAGAGCTGCTCTGTCTTCATGGCTGGGGAGAAGTCATAGATCTCAGTGACGTGGCCGAAGTCCCCCTCGGTGAGCTGTGCCTCCCCATAGGTGGAATAATCAAAGCTGATCTTCTCAATGCTGATGTCCTTCACACTCAGGTAATTCACAATCTGAGAAGGTTCAACCAAACACTCACCATTAAACCCAAAGACCTCCACCAGCCCAGGCTCCACCTCAAAGAGCAACCTCCCCCCCTCCCAGCCCCGAGCTCCACCTTGCTTCCTGCACACCCCTTTGAGGGCCACCCTCCTGCCAACAGGTTCAGCCTGCCCCCAGCCCAGGCATTCTCCCCCCACCAACTGATGCATTTCCCCACAGCCAGCTCCTGAGCCCCCCAGCCATGCCCCCAAGTCTCTGCCCACAGCCAAACCTCTGCCAAGAGCTCTGCTGTGCAGTCATCCTCGGGGCTGCTCTGCCCAGGGCCACCTCTGCTCTCCTCCTTAGCTCCTGCAGACAAGTGCAGCTCATCCCACAAGCCAGGCCCTTCCGTGCCCTCCTCTTCTGCCACAGGCACCTTCCCACCGTGGCTCTCCCCAGGGGCATCCACCCAAGCCTCCTTCTGCTCCTCAGCAGCTGGTGGGTCTGGTTCAGGCACAGCCTGAGGCTCGTTTGGGGCTCCTGGGGGGTCCTGCTGAGGCTCCAGCTGGACATCGCTGGGGCGCTCTGGGTCTTGGCTTTGCAGTTCGGAGCCTCCCTCCCGCTCCGTGCCAGCACTCGGAGAGTCCTTGGCCTGTTCCTCAGGCAGTGACACGTTGCCACCTCTCTCCTGGCTCCTGGCAGCAGCAGCACAGCTCTTATCTTGGTTTTCCAGCAGCAGCCAGCCAGCAGCACTCGCCTCTGGCACCACGGGGCCCGTGCAGCCGCCGCTGCCGGCACCTTCCGACGGGGCGGAGGCTTCGCTGCGCCGCCCTGCGCCGGCCTCCCGCCTGGGCTGCTCTGCAGCTTGCAGCTGGCATGGGACCTTGCTGCCTTCTGCCCCAACCACCTTGTCACAGCTCCAACCCTGCTCTTCAGCCTCAGCTGGGCTTTGTTGGGGTGCAGAAGGAAGGGAACCTGAACAGTCCTTGTCCTGACTTTCCTGCCCAGAGGCACCGCTGCCGCTCTCCACACCACACGGAGGAGGTCCGGCGTGGCTGCCATCCTTCCCGCCTGCAGCATGCTCCTCAGCGGGCTCCTGCTGCTCACCAAGGCCCAAGGAGACGCCACTTGGGCTACCTCCAGGCTTGCCCAGCTCCTCCTGGCCGTCCCCAGCCGAAGCTTCGGGGCAGCCCTCTCCTCCTTGCGCCTGGCTCCCCCCAGGCTCTGCTGCGGCCGCCCCCGGGCTCTCCTGCTCGCCCCGTTCGCCCTTCCTGCGCATGGCCTTGGGGAGGTAGAAAGCTTTATCTGGTTTCCTCCTGGGGGGCCTCTGTATCCTGCCAGAGCCCACACAGGCCCGGGAGCTGTCCCCGTGCACGTCCCCAGCGTGCCGCTGCCGGCCGCCTCGGCCGCCCCGGCCCCAGGGCTGCGCAGGGCGGTGGAGCCTCGGGGGGTTGCTGCTGGGCTTGGGCTCGCTGGGTTTGGCCTCACCGGGCAGCCTGCGAGCAAGAGAAGTGAGAGGTGAGCAGAGGAAGCCAAGGGACAGGAGGACAAGCATCAAATCCCCCTGGGCTCAGCACTGCTGAGGCCACAGCTTGAGCGCTGGGGGCAGTTCTGGGCTCCTCACCCCAAGAAGGACATTGAGGAGCTGGAGCAGGGCCAGAGAAGGGCAAGGAAGTGAGGAAGGTTCTGGAGAACAGGGCTGGGGAGGAGCAGCTGAGGGAGCTGGGGGAGTTTAGCCTGGAGAAAAGGAGGCTGAGGGGAGACCTCATTGCTCTCTACAGCTCCCTGACAGGAGGCTGGAGCCAGGTGGGGGTTGGTCTCTTCTCCCTAGTGACAAGTGATAAGAGCAAACAGCCTCAGCTTGCCCCAGGGCAGGTTTAGGTTGGAGATTAAAAGAATCTTCTTTCCTGAAAGGGTTCTCAGAGCCTGGCCCAGGCTGCCCAGAGAGGTGGCTGAATCCCCAATCCCTGGAGGTGACTCTAAGGGGCAGAGATGTGGCACCGAGGGCCATGGTTTACCCCCAGCCTTGGTAGAGTTGGCAGCTGGTTGGACTGGATGATCTTAAAGGTCTTTGCCAACCAAAACCACTTCATGACTCAATGAAATCCAGCCAGGAATCAGCAAACAGGGACAGAAAAGAGTCTCTGCTCCCTTAATGACTGGAGGATGCCACCAGTGAGAGAGAGCCACCCTTTGTGAATGAGCACCACACAGACTTCATCCTGGTGAGCTGGAACACAAACCCCCATGGCCACAGAAGGAGAAGCAGGGGGACATCTCCCACACCCTACCTGACAGCTGAGTGACAGATGACTGTCCTCCTCCTCCAGCCTTCTCCCACAGAGAAGCTGCTCAACAGATCCACGTTCTCCACGGTGCGATGGATCAGGTACCTGAGGCGACTGGACAGGGGAGGGAACAGCAGCACCCTGAAAAGAGAGGGGGGTGCAGGGCATCAGCAGCTTGCAGGAGGGAAAAACCAGGATGAGAACCCAGCAAGAAACCTCTCTTCTCCAGATCATCCCCAGTGTGGGGGCTCCAGCCAAGCCCCAGAAGAGCTGAAATCCCTTCTCCACCCCAGACGCCTGGCTGGGTGTGCTCACTCGGGCTGCTGGGACTGCCTGCTCCCAGCTCCTTGGGCTGGGACACCCACTCCTGCCAGCAATCCATGCTGGGAATGACTGGGAAGCAGCAGCAGTAGGCTGCTACTTGGTTCCCTTCTTTCCAGCCTGAGTGTGCTCCAGAAAGCAGCAACCTAACAGAGCATGGGGAGGGATGAGCAAACACCAGCCCTTGAGTCCAGTGCCTTCAGACAGGATCTGACAACTCCACTTCGGTTTCTGAGTGGTTTCCAGCCACAGGAAAAGCAACCAATCAAATATTTATGGCTGGTAGAAGCTGGCAGGAAACTTAATTAAACAATCTCAGCCCTGCTCCTCTCTGACAGCCTCTTTTTAGCCATCTCAAGGGTGTCAGAGGTGACTGGCTCAGGGATTAGGTCCAGTGAAATCCAGCCTGGCCAATGGAAAATGGTGCAGCAACCCAAGGGGACGGGGTCTGCTGCCACGGGAGAGGATCCAGCCATCAGGAAACCCCCAGCAGAGAGGGGAAGTGAAACAGCTTGATTCTGAAACTCATCAGGCTGACAGCGAGCTGGGCCAGATGTGCCCAGCACCATCGGGGTGGTGGTGCAAAAGCCACCAGCACCCAAAGCTAATCTGCTTGAAGGAGCATAAGGAGGCAAACCCCACCTTGATCCTCAGCCTGCAGGGATGCTCTGAGCCAGGCTGGAGCTCTGCAGCCAGCCAGACCTTGCAGCCGTGCTCCAAACACTGCTGCACCAACCCAGCTGCAGTCTTCATCCCAAGGAACCGATGCAGAACGGGGGACAACGTGCCAACGGCCCTGCAGTGTGCCACCACCCAGGGACTGCACACAGCAGCAGGGAAGGGGTCACCCCCTGCGAAGACCCCTCTGCAGCTAGCTGGTGCCCACCGAGGCTGAGCACCCACCTGTGGTGCTGCCCTTGCAGCATGAAGTGCTCCAGCTCCTCCGTGATCCTGCCCACGAACTCATCCTCGTTGGGCGAGAGGAACACGCCGTCCATGCAGCGCAGCGCCAGGGCGGCAGCGATCAGGAGGCCTGCGGAGGGACACGTGGGAGAAGCGGCTGCAGGGGAGATGGCCCCAGGGGCACCTGGCACACCTCCCCCTCCACGCCTCCGACCCAGCTGCAGGCCTGAGCCCTGCCCCTGCGCGGCTCCGTGCAGCCCTCAGCGCCCCGGGCAGGCATAAGGCCGTGGGCACCCCCGATCGCCCCTCCTGCTGCGCCTCAACTCTTTCCTTGCGACCCCCATTTCTTTCCCTGCACAGCCCCGGGCAGCCCTCAGCACCCCCAGGGCAGCATCCTGCGCTGCTCTGGGCACCCCAATGCCTCCTCCTTTTGCTTCTGCTCCCTCAGCACCACGTGCTGCTTTCTGCACCCGGTTACCCTTCCCCCCACCCCGTTCCCACACACCCCCAGCACCCTGTCACCGGCCCCCCATCCATGCAGCCCAGCTCCCCACTACCCCCCATTCCTCCCCAGAACCCCGGGAACCCCTCCAAACACCCCCAACCCCTCGCACGCCCAGCAGCCCTTCCTCCCCTCACCCCTCCGCCGCACCCCCACGAGGCTCCGTGCACCCCCAGACCACCTCTCCTGGTACAACCCCGCCCCCCCCCCCCACCTTACCGGCTCGGCGACCCCCGCTCCAGTGCCCCCCAAGGCCGCCCTCACCGCCAGGCCCGGCCCAACGGCTCCACCCTCTGCGGCGCCTGCGCCCGGCCCTGGCCCCGGCACCGGCCTCGGCTCCTCCCACCGGGCAGCTCCGCCCTCTCCCAGGTCCCGGCTCCTCCCACCGGGCAGCTCCGCCCCGGCCCGAGCCCCGGCTCCTCCCACTCGGCGGCTCCGCCCCGCTTTGGGCCCCGCCTTCTCCCGCCGGGCAGCTCAGGCCCCGGCTAGCGGAGGGATGGGGGCGGCTATATGGGACCCCCGGCAGGGTGGGAAGGGAGGTTAAAATGCGCAGGTTCGGTGCGGGGAGCCCCGTTAGGCACCCCCCGGCACGGCCCCAAAACACCCAACCCTGCAAAAACAAAGAAGTGGTTGGGGCTGGACTCACCTCGGGCCAGGGAGGTGGCAGCCGGTGGAAACAGATCCCAGCTACGGGAGCTGTGAAGCTGAGACCAGCTCCTTTTCTCCTCAGCTCCAGCTCCCTGTGATTCAGCCTTTGTCTGGAGTAGCTGGAAGAATAAACTGAATTTTGTACTGGGTACCTTGAATCCTGGGGTCAGTTTGGGACCTCCCTCACTCCAAGGACAGTGAGGGGTTGGAGCATGTCCAGAGAAGGGCAAGGAAGCTGGGGAAGAGTCTGGACGACAAGAGGAAGGGCTGAGGGACCTGGAGTTGCTGAGCCTGGAGGAAAGGAGGCTGAGGGGAGACCCTCTGGCTCTCTACAACTCCCTTGAGGGTTCCCAACTGAGAAGCTGCTGCTATTAGGCAGGGAGGGAGGGTGATGAGAACTAACCACAGGGTTCCTTCATATCATAGAATCATAGAATCAGTCAGGGTTGGAAAGCACCACAAGGATCATCTAGTTCCAACCCCCTTGCCATGGGCAGGGACACTTCACACTAGATCAGCCTGGCCAGAGCCTCATCCAGCCTGGGCTTAAACACCTCCAGAGCTGGGGCCTCAACCACCTCCCTGGACAACCCATTCCAGGGCTTCATCACTCTCATGGTGAAGAACTTCCCCCTCACCTCCAGCCTGAATCTCCCCACCTCCAGCTTCATTCCATTCCCCCTAGTCCTATCACTACCTGAGAGCCTGAGCAGTCCCTCCCCAGCCTTCTTGGAGCCCCCTGAAGACCCTCATTATTTCACTTGTAGGAGCAGAAAAGACCAACGTGTGGACTCCTTAATGTGCTCAACATGCTGAGAGACACACAGAGAAGTCCAAGGCAGCACAACCTCACCAGAGCAAGGAGATATTCTGGCCATGCTCTCACAAAATCCTCCTCCTGCCTCTTTCCCCTTAGCTGCTGATTGCTCCAAATTACCATACAGATTGGGGCTGTGATTCCACAAGAGCTTCTGCCAGGCTTCTCCAAGCAGCCACAAACCCTCAGCTAGCCTTCCCCCCTGTCTGGTGCTGCTTTCCTCGGAGGCCAACCCCTGGCCTCTGCCTGATGAGAAAAGCAGCTGCTGATCTCCAAGCTGGAAGCTAAATCAGGCAAGACAGCCACCTCCACCAGCCACATCTCCTCCCCTCTCTCCCACTTTTTCTCTGCTAAATCCATCCATTCCTCCTAAAGCTGAAAAATCACTTCAGGGGCAGCTCCCCAGCACAAGCTAAATGCAGATAACAAGTGGACCAGAGGAAAAAAAAAAAGCCCCAAAGGATTACATCATCTTCTCCATTGCTTTTTGCAAGCTCACCCTGCAAGAAAGACAGGGAGGTGCTGGAGTCTGTCCAGAGAAGGGCAAGGAAGGTGGTGAAGGGTCTGCAGAACAGAGCTGGTGAGGAGCAGCTGAGAGACCTGGGGGCGTTCAGCCCGGGGAAAAGGCTGGGGGGAGACCTCAGTGCTCTCTACAGCTCCCGGAAAGGAGGCTGCAGCAGCCCTGTGGGGGGTGGCAGAGCTCTTCTCCTTAGTAAGGAGCAACAGGAGAAGAGGAAATGGCTTCAGAGTTGCCCCAGGGGAGGTTTAGGTTGTGGAGAAGGAGAAGGTTCTACGGGAGGCTGAGTCTTAGCAGTGCTCCTCCGGAAAATCCCGAGCATAGACCCTGGAGATGCAGTGAGCTCCGCTCCCTCCCACGCCCATTCCGCTGTAACTCGACTCTAATTGGGCTCTATTGGCTAATTACCCTTCCTCTGTAATTAGCACTTTCTGCCTTTTTTCCCTTGAACGTTTTGCTGGGGAGGGGGAAGTGGCTTTCCTGCTGTGCCAAAGCTGTCTCAGATTCAAGGCGCCGTGGATGTGCTGCTGCTGCTGCCGCGTTGAAGCAGGAATGGATCAAAACACCTTCCTCAAGTCCCCACTCCCCACCCGTGTCACCGTGAAATGCTGGGGGCTCTTCCCCTGCTGTGTCTACCCCCAGTTCCCCAGACACAAGCTCCCAGCTACTCAGGGAGAGGCTGATTAAAGAGCAGAGGAGAGGCAGAAGGGCTCCTGGAGAAGGCATTTTTATTGGAACACGACAGCAAGGGAAGGATCCTCGATGGAATGGGAGAGAAAGGGAATGGGAGGGAGAGCAAAGTGAAAGAGGGAAGAAAGTCCAGGCAGAGGAGGAAGATGTGGTGGAGGCACAGAAACCCAACCAGCAACCTTCTTGCTGGAACATCCAACTTCCTCCTCCACCCTCAGACTGAAGGGGCTCAGACTCTGTCATTCCCAAAGGGAATTGTCACAGCTCCATGTTCCAAACCACACCTTGTGCTCATCCCTGGTTGCCCTCAGCCCTGCCTGTCTCAGCACAGAAAGGCTGCTTCTTGCTCCAGGCACCAGGGCCAACCTTTGGCGTGCAGCATCCTTCCCTGCAACAGGCTCCAGACAAGCTGCTGCCACCTCACCTGGAGCCTTGAGGCTCTGCTTGGCAGCAGCTTGTCCAGACCTGCAGGATAATCTGCCTGAGCAAAGGAGACACAGGTGAGCCCAAGAGGGTTCTCCAAGCAAGGCCCTTCCTGCCCAGCCCACCCCAGAGCTGCCTTTCCCACCCAGCACAGTCCCAGCGAGCAGAAGGCAGCAGCAGCAGCAGCCAGTCCTGCCAGCAGCATCGTGCCCACAGAGCAGCCTTGGGCTGGTGGCCTCTTGGACACAACCAAAGCAGGCTCTGTCCCTACAAGCACAGCTGTGTTTGTGCTTCATGGGCTGTGGAGCAGAAGCCCAGCAGGCCACACAAGTCTTTGCTTGCTCAGATGAAGTCCCCAGGACGGTGGAATTTGAGCCCTTGCCTTTCAGCCTTCTGCAGAAAGCATTTTTAACCTGGGTCAGCTCGAGGGAGCCGCCTGCAGATCTCTGCTGCCCACCCGGGCGGGAGCTGCAACTGCAAGCCAGAAACCCACATCGCCGAACCCCCTCCCCCGAGCCGTCTGAGAGGGCGCTCTGGCTGCTCCATGCCTGCCAACACAAACTGCTGCCCCGAGAGAGAAAGAGCAACATCCACAGCATCCTCGACCTCCTCAGAAAGCAGGGAACTGCAGCTGTGTCCCTGCTTCCATCTCTCCTTGAGCCCATCTCACCACCCCATTCCTGGATCACAGGATGTCAGGGCTTGGAAGAGACCTCTGGAGATCTTCCAGTCCAAGCCCCCTGCCAGAGCAGGAGCATAGAATCCAGCACAGGGCACACAGGAACACATCCAGGTGGGGCTGGAAAGGCTCCAGTGAAGGAGACTCCACAACCTCTCTGGGCAGCCTGCTCCAGGGCTCTGGGACCCCTACACTGAGGAAGTTCCTCCTCATGCTGAGGTGGAACCTCCTCTGCTGGAGTTTATAACCATTGCCCCTTGGCCTGTCCCATGGGCAGCTGAGCAGAGCCTCTCCCTTCCTTTCTTCACAGAGATTGGCCATTGGGATGTGCTGCCCAGGGAGGTGGTGGAGTCCCCATCCCTGGAGGTGTTTAAGAAGAGCCTGGATGAGGCCCTTGGTGCCATGGTTGAGTTGATCAGATGGTGCTGGGTGATAGGTTGGACTGGATGACCTCAAAGGTCTTTTCCAACCTGGTTCATTCTGTTCTGTTCTCCTGACCCCCAGCCCTCAGCTGAAGGCTCAGCTGAAGGCGTTGCTGGGCAGGGGTGTGACCCTCTCCAGGGCGGCAGCCACCTCGCACTCCACCTGCACCACCCTGCGGCCAGAGGGCTCAGAGACCTGCGAGGCCCTCTCAAAGGACTCCTCGTTGCTTCCCAGGGACAGAGCAGCGTGGGGGAGCAGCTGGGGGCAGCTGAGGGCCACCACCTCCTTCTGGCAGGTGGTGTCGCGGCGGTAGGAGGCCAGCTCGTGGCTGAGGGCCGCTCTCTGCGCGGCGCGGCCGGGGCACAGGCGGCCGCAGCCCAGGAGGGCGGCGAAAGCCCTGCGGAAGTCCGCGTTGAAGGCGTAGATGATGGGGTTGAGGGAGGAGTTGGCCCAGCCACACCAGGCAAAGGTGTTGAAGACAGCCTCACTGACACAGGGGAAGTGCCCCGGCTGCCCCCGGCGGGGGTCGCAGAAGGGCACCGCACAGTTGAGCACGAAGAAGGGCAGCCAGCAGAAGACGAAGATGCCCAGGATGACGGTGAGGGTCGTCAGGAGCTTGGTTTCCTTCCTGAAGGAGTGCTTCAGGGAGGCTTCCTGAGGGGAGCCGGTGGCCTGGCAGCCCTGGGCACGTCCTGCTGCCCCCTCCAAGGAGGAGATCCTGCGCAGCTGCCGCCGGGCGGTGCGGAAGAGGCAGCCGTAGGTGCCCAGCATGATGGCCACAGGGAGGTAGAAGCTGACCAGCGAGGAGGAGATGGCGTAGGTCCTGCTGAGCCTGGAGTCGCAGCTCTCCTCCTCCGCAGGGCCACGAGCACCTGGCTCCTGCTGGCCGAGGAAGCCACGGTCCCTGTGCCACCTCAGCTGCACAGGGATGAAGGAAATCAGGAGGGACAGCAGCCAGGCCACCGCGATGGCGACGAAGGCCACAGGCTGCCTCATCCTCCTCTGGTAGCGGAAGGGGTTGGAAATGGCCCAGTACCGGTCCAGGCTGATGATGCACAAGTGGAGGATGGAGGCCGTGGAGCACATGATGTCAAAAGCCACCCAAACCTCACAGAAAGCCCCAAAGGGCCAGTAGCCTGCCACCTGGGAGGCAGCCTTCCAGGGCATCACCAGCAGAGCCACCAAGAGGTCGGACACCGCCAAGGAGACAACGAAGGCATTGGTGACCTTGGAGCGCAAGTGTCTGAACCTGACCACAGCCACACACACCAGGGTGTTGCCCAGGAGAGTGGAGAGGATGAGAAGGAAGAGTAAGGCAGCTGTCACCACACGCAAGGACAGCTCAGAGTTGCCTTCTTCTGCCCAGCTCTTCCTACTGCTGGTGTCGTTGAGCACCTCCAGCCCCCTCCCTTCCGCAGAGCCATCCATGGGTTCCCCTTTGCTCCGGTCCCTTGAGAGGTCTTGCAGCTCTTCAAGTCCCCAGCAGCATCCAAAGCCTCTTTCCACTGCTGCCACCTCAGAAGCACCACCTGCAGTCCTCCCAGCTCTCGCCCCCAGCCAGGGACCCAGCCCCAGGAGAAGTGCCTGAAGCTCTCAGTGCTCTCCGAGGCTCCCGCCGCCAGCCTGGCACTGGCTTTGTGCCCTCCTGCCTCCCATGCCACTCGCCCTGCTCTGCAGCCTGCTGCTCACAAAGAGCTGCCACTCACCTCTGGCACTGCAGCGAGCTGCCACAAGCCTTCCTCCCCCTCTCTGAAGCTCTTCATCCGCTGTTGGTCTGCAGCCTGCTCCAGAATCCCACTCAATCCCTTCTGCTCTGGCCAGGCTGGGACTTGCTGCCAGATGAAAGGAGGAACCTGAGCTCTCTGCTCTTGCAGCTGGACCTTCCCTGCTCAGCAGCCAGGCTGCTCTGCTGGCTGCTCTCCCCTCTGCATTTCACACAGCCTGAGAGCTCTCTCTGCCTGCACACCACACTCACCAGGTCCATCCTCTGCCAGCTGCCAGCTGAGAACCATGGCACTGGGAGTCCACAGGGTAAGTCACTTGGGAGTGGAGGTGATGGGGTTGAAGGGATAAACCCAACAGACATCCAAGGGGGGGATCTGAGGGGGCCTCAATGCAATAAAATCAGGATGGGAAGTGGCTGCTTCATCTGTGAGTAAGAGAGACCCGAAGTCACTGCCCAGGCACAGATGAAGGACCCTAAACCACTTCCTCCTCACAGCTGCAAGTGGAGCAAAGCTGGCATTTCATTCCCACTGCAACACCTCTTTTAAACCCACAGGGGATTAAAAAGGAGGAAAAAGGAGAGACAAAATAATCTGAAAGCACTTTTCAGACTCTTCCTGTTCAGCAGAAGCTCTGTGTTGAACCAAAAAGGCTGCAGGACAGCACCTGGGTAACCATTCTGCCCCTGAATAAATCAGCCATGCAATGGAGCTTCTCCAGAGTTAGAGGCTGGTTGGACTTGAGCATCTTAAAGGTCATTTTCCCACCAAAATAGTTGTAGGATTCTTCCAAGTCTTTAAAATCTCCCCCAGCAGCTATCACCTCACCAAGTGACCTAACAGCTGGGGGGAAAAAAAAGCCCCAAACCAAATCAAGAGGTCTTTCCAGCACAGCCCTCAGCCCTGGCAGCAAACAGTGGGCACCCCCAAGAGCTCCTCTCACCACCCTTAGCCACCACTGCTCCTTCTCACCCAAGGACTGAGCAAAGCTGGACAGCCTCAGCCCACTGCCTGTGGTGGGCACAACCTGCTGGTCTGCTGGGGCTGAAAGGCATCATAGAACTGGCAGGGTTGGAAGCGACCTCAAGGCTCAGCCAGTTCCAAACTCCCTGCCGTGGGCAGGGACACCTCACACCACAGCAGGTTGCTCACAGCCACATCCAGCCTGGCTGCAAACACCTCCAGGCAGGAGGCTTCCACCACCTCCCTGGGCAACCTGTGCCAGGCTCTCACCACCCTCCTGGGGAAGAGCTTCTTCCTAACATCAAATCACAAGCATCATGGTGCTGCAGAACTGGGGAGGCAGCTCTGGAGGTATCCCCCTGCCCCCTAAAACTACTCCTTTACCTAACCCTGAAAGCTCTCACTCCAGACTGAGAAGCAAACCTCTGCCCTCTTACACCCAGGGGAAAGCCACAAGGTTAGGACCCAGGTCTGACCTTGGAATCCATCACTCTGTCATTAAATCCTTTCTAAGCAAACAGGCTTCTTTGGTCAGAAGAGAACAGAACTAACCAGGTTGGAAAAGACCTCAAAGATCAAGTCCAACCTCTCACCCAACACCATCTAATCAACTAAACCATGGCACCAAGGGCCTCATCCAGGCTCTTCTTAAACACTTCCAGTGATGGCGACTCCAGCACCTCCCTGGGCAGTACATCCCAATGGCCAATCTCTCTTGCTGGGAAGAACTTCTTCCTAACATCCAGCCCAAACCTCCCCTGGCATAGGTTGAGACTGTGTCCTCTTGTTCTGGTGCTGGGTGCCTGGGAGAAGAGACCAACCCCCACCTGGCTACAACCTCCCTCCAGGGAGCTGTGGACAGCAATAAGGTCTCCCCCAACCTGGTTAATTCTATTCTATTCTAAAACATCAGGAGGCAAGGTTCCTCCAGAGCCAGCTCAGCAAGAGCTGCTTCAGGGGGGACTTGCCTTTGAGAAGTGGCCAAAGGGGCAACAAAAGCTTCCCAAACGCAGCTGAACCTCCCCTCCCAGCAGCATTCATCCCCTCATTAGCTGGGTGGTGTGTGCTGCTGAGCCCTGCCTTTGCCTGTCACAGACACCACTTCAGAAGCAAAGCAGCAGCCAATCGGCACAGAATCAGCTCAGCCTCACACACACACAGAGATTTAATTAACCTGACCCTGCCACCCAGGCTTTGCAGAGGGGGGCAACAGGAGTTGCCCAAGAACAACTTTCAAACAAGAGCATCATTAAGCCCGTGAAGATCCAGCGGCAAGAAGCTCCCTCCTAAAGCAAACAGCACGCTTGCTTTGTGACAGGTCACAGACACTTGTCGCCAGCGCGTCACAGCATTCAATTCGGAAGGCTTTGTTTAATTAAGCCTCATTAGTTCCACCGTCTGCAGCCTGCC
Organism: Melanerpes formicivorus; assembly: GCF_026170545.1. Taxonomy (NCBI): domain Eukaryota; kingdom Metazoa; phylum Chordata; class Aves; order Piciformes; family Picidae; genus Melanerpes; species Melanerpes formicivorus. The sequence goes on along the minus strand of NW_027142386.1, from coordinate 3,380,764 downwards.
GCTGCCAAGTGCCTGTGCCAGGAGCCGCCGCTAGATGGCAGCCGCAGCCCCCTCATGGCTCAGCACTGAGCCACGGAATGGTTTGGGCTGGAAGGGACCTTAAAGATCACCCAGTCCCAACCCCCTGCCATGGGCAGCTCCCACTAGAGCAGGTTGCTCATCCAGCCTGGCCTTCAACAGCCCCAGGCAGGAGGCAGCCACAGCCTCCCTGGGCAGCCTATTCCAGAGTCTCACCAGCCTCATCCTGATGAGCTTCCTCAGCTCCACTCTAACCCTGCTCTGCCTCAGCTTCAAACCATTCCCCCTTGGCCTGGCTCTAGACACCCTCAGCAAAAGTCTCTCTGCAGCCTTCCTGCAGGATCCCTTCAGCTCCTGGCAGCAGCTCTGAGGTCCCCCTGGAGCCTTCTCCTCTGCAGGCTGCACATCCCCAGGCTCTCTCAGCCTGTGCTCCCAGCAGAGCTGCTCCAGCCCTTGGAGCATCTTTGTGGCCTCCTCTGGCCTCACTCCAGCAGCTCTGTGTCCTTCTCCTGCTGGAGAGCTGGAGGCAGGATTGGAGGTGAGATCTGAGCAGAGCAGAGCCCAGGGGCAGAATCCCCTCTGCTGCCCTGCTGCCCACCCTGCTCTGGCTGCAGCCCAGCACCGAGCTGCCTTGGGGCTGCAGGAGGGCACTGCTGGCTCCTGGGGAAGCTTCAAATCAACTCCTCCTGCCCGCTAAAGGCAACCTTCTGCCCTGAGCGAGCTGCTCTGCCGCATTATATTGCTAAGCACTTGCTCCATTTCCTCACTTAAGCACCTGCTATTCCCCCCCCTCCCTCCCAAGAATCAGCTGAAGGACTATTTTAAACACCACTCGACTGTGATCTGCTTCCAAGTCTGGTGGCAATTCAGCTCTAGGTCTTTATATTTAATTTCCTCACCCAGCAAGAAGCTGCCCTTTTATTTCCCTTTCCCTGCTGCCTCACCAAAATACACTTCACATCCTCCATTCAGCCATCTTGATTACATCCCCCCCCCCTCACTTTGCATCAAAGGAAGACAATTACAAACCACTTCAAATCAAGCAGCAGCTGCTTGGCTTTAACTCTTCAAGTGCCTCTCTTCCCAGAGCTGCCTCAGTCAGATCTGTTACAGAACTGCAGGAGCTGTTCACTCCTGCAGGAATCACTTTGCACTTGCAGGGCAGGGGACAGGTTCTGCTGGTGGGGGAAGAGGAGGCAGAGTCAGATCCTTTAAAGCAAGGCTCAGTGATGCTGGCTGGAGGCAAGACCTGAGCTGCACTGTGGAAGAACATCAGCAAAGGAACAAGAAGCTTCCTCCTCCCTGCAACAAGCCACAGGAGCTCTCCAGGGACCAACCTGCCACTTCCAATCAAACCTCTTGCCAGAGGAAACAGCCTTGACTGCCTGCAAAGCCAAAGCTTACTTCAGGCATCTTCATGTCAGAGGGAAGTAGGAGTAATTTGGTTTGAGTGGCTTCTACACCAGGTTAACTCCATCCACACTGTCCCTAGGCAGAGAGGAAAATACACCACCAGGCTCCTCTGCTGTGCTGCTTCATTACCCTCAGAACAAGAAGCTGGACAAAAACTATCCCAGAGTAAGGCTTAAGTATTGCTTAGGGGTCAGGCAGGGGCTCTGATTAACTGGCACAGCCACTTCCTCCATGGCCACAGCCAAGAGCCTCTTTATTCTTTCCAGTAAAGGTGAAGAGACACTGGCACAGGTTGCCCAGGGAGGTGGTGGATGCCTCCTCCCTGCAGGTGTTCAAGGCCAGGCTGGATGAGGCCTTGAGCAAGCTGGGTTGGAGGAAGGTGTGGGATTGGGACTGGATGCTCTTTAAGGTCCCTTCCAACCTGAGCCATAGAATTGTCAGGCTTGGAAGGGACCTCAAGGCTCAGCCAGTTCCAACCCCCCTGCCATGGGCAGGAACACCTCACACCACAGCAGGTTGCTCCCAGCCACATCCAGCCTGGCCTTCAAAAACCACCAGGCATGAGGCTTCCACCACCTCCCTGTGCCAGTATCTCACCACTGAGCCCCAATGTGAGCCCTAAACTGCACATTTGTGAGGTGCACAGCAAAAAAAATGAGTAGCAGAAGCAAAGCCAAAGCAGCAAACCTCTCCCAAAGGCACAAACCAAAGGCATCACACCACCACCACTAACACAAACCTAACCACCAGGCTTCAAGGTAAACCCCAGTGACTGTTTGGGCTTATTTCAACCCAAGAGCTAAGGCTGAGGGAAACCCAAGGCTGGGGCAGCAGCTCCTCAGTGTGGGGTTGGTTGGGGTTTCTTTTTGACAAAGCAGCCCAGGAAACCACCCATTTGTTACTTTCAGCAGACAAGTTTTATAGATGCAGAAGCAGAGCTGGAACAGCACCAACATGGCAGTGAGCTGGGGCACAGAGAAAAAGAACAGCAGCAACAAAAACCCACCCAAACCCCCCCCCCCAAAACAAAAAGCAAGGAGGCACCCCAAGGGAGTCTGCTTCCTCCCCTTTATTACAGGCAGAAAACACAAGAGGTTTTTCCTCCCCTCTTACTTTACAAAGGAAAGGAACAGAGAGCTTCAAGTCACCTCACGCAGCTCCACCGTGCAGCTGGGGGGTGGGGGAGGAACTGCTGCTGGCTCCTGGCAGGAGTCTGCACTCTGAGCCAAAGCCACAAGGCAGCCAGAGCCAAGCCCAGCAGCCTAGTGACTACCTGTGCAGTGCTCCCTGCTCCTCTGGGCTGAAAAGCTGGGGGGTGGGACACCACTCATGACCAAGACCTGGCAGCTCCAGCCCTTAGTTTATTATTGTTCACCCCAAGCTGCTCCCCATCCACAGGGCTGGAGCAGTGGAGCTCAAGGAGGCAGGGGAGGAATGGTGAGTGGGCTACATTCCAGGGTCAGGAGGGCTGGTTCCACTACCACCACCCCCCAGCCAGCCAGTCACTCCCCTGCCAGGCACAGGCTGTGTGTGTGTGTGTGAGTACAGAAAGCCAAATGAACAGCACATTCCCCTCCTGAAAGGATCCATTTCTTCATCCCAGGCTTCCTGCTCCTCCATGTGCACAGGCAGAGTAAAAAGGTGACCTGCAGAAGATGACCATTGCACTTCTTATGGTCCACACAAACCCAACCCACACACTCCTCCAGCTGCCCTGCTCAGGCCTTTTTTGGCTTGGCTTTTTTTTTTGAGCACTGGGAAGATCTCCTGGGATTTATTTGGAGGAGAGCTTTTTTAGGGCACACCTCAGGACCATGTGAAACTGCAGCAGCAAGGCTGAAGGCTGAGTCAAGGCTCTTCCACCAAGCCCTCTCCTCTCTAAAGGCAAAATGCTGCCACCCCTTCTCCTCCCACCCCCGAACCACTTGGGCCAAGAGCTCCAAGGTAGTCTTAGCAAACAGGGAGAGGAGGGTGGGAGACAGCAAAGCAGCTCAGGTTTCAAGTAAAAGCAAACCAGCAAGTTGCCTCTTGGGTGACCACAAGGCTTTGTCACCCAGCAGGCAGGAAGAAAACTCCTTCAGTTGCAATCTTTTGCAGGTCTCCCTTTGTAAGGCCTTTAGTGTCAACTACAGAAAGAGGAATTCTTTTCAGTGTTGGGGGTTTTCTTTTTTTGTGTCTTGTGCTTGCAATGTGCTGCCCTCTAGAGCAGCCCCAAAACCTCCTACAATCAAAACAGTAATACAGTGTTCAGTTGCCCAGGACCACGGTGCAAAAACACAGACAGGGAGGTGAGGGTGGGAGCGGGGAGGAGAACTATCAAGAGGGGGTGAGGAGCTTGTTGCAGGTAACTCCTGGTCCAAGGACAGCACTCAGGTGGCCAAGTGTCTGAGACAAGCACAGGGAAGGAGCCAGATGTTGTTGAGCAACTGCCAAGAGGGCTGCAGGCTCAGGTTCTCAACATCAGCCACAGCAGCAAAGTGGGGGGGGAGGAATATAAACCACAGCAAACAAACCAACCAAGAAAAAAAAAACCCAGACCCAAATAAAAAACAACAACAAACTCCCCCCACAAAAAAACCACCAAAAAAAACCCCAAGCCCCCCAAAAAACAAAGAAAAAACTCACCCCAACCCCCCCAAGCAAATTCACTTTGAAAAAAATCAACAAAACAAACAAAAAAATCAACCAAAAACACCTCCAAAATAAAAACCCAAACAAAAAACGTGTAGCCCCCCCAAAAAACAACCAAAAACCCACCAAAAAAATCTATCAACAAAAAACCCAACAAAAAAATCAACAAAAATAAATCAACCAAAAAAAATCAACAAAAAACCCCAAACCCCCCCAAAAATCAAAAAAACAACCAAAAAAAACCCCAAAAAATCAACAAAACCCTCAAAATCAACAAAAAACCCAATAAAAAATTAAAAATCAACAAAAATAACAAAAAAATCAACAAAAAAAACAATCCCCCCAAAAACAAGCCCCCAAAAAAACAAAAAAACCAAAAAACCCCACAAAAACCACCCCAAAACCCCAACAAAAACCCACCCCAAAAACCCACAAAACCCCACCCCAAAAACCAACAAAACCCACCCCAAAAACCAACAAAACCCACCCCAAAAACCAACAAAACCCACCCCAAAAACCAACAAAACCCACCCCAAAAACCAACAAAACCCACCCCAAAAACCAACAAAACCCACCCCAAAAACCAACAAAACCCACCCCAAAACCCAACAAAATCAGCAAAAACCCAAAACAAGAAACCACATTAAAAAAAAATCTATAAAACCCCACAAAAAAAATTCAAAAACCCCCAAAAAAACCAAAAAATCAACCCCAAAACCCCCAAACTAAACCAAAATCAACCAAACACCCCCCCAAAGCCAAACAACCCCCCAAACACCCCCCGACAAAACCAAACAACCCCCCAAACAAAACAAAACAATCAACCCAAAAACCCCCAAACAAAACCAAAAATCAACCAAAAGCCCCCCCAAAAAACCCACCCCCCCAAATCAACAAAAAAAGCCCCAAAAGGCAAAAAAAACCCCAAACAAAAAAATCAACCTATAAACCACTCAAAAAAACCAAAAAGCAACCAAGGAGCCAAAAGTCAACCCAACAGAAGGAGCCAAAAGTCAACCCAAAAGGGAGCCAAAAGTCAACCCAAAAGAAGGAGCCAAAAGTCAACCCAAAAGAAGGAGCCAAAAGTCAACCCAAAAGAAGGAGCCAAAAGTCAACCCAAAAGAAGGAGCCAAAAGTCAACCCAAAAGAAGGAGCCAAAAGTCAACCCAAAAGGCAGCCAAAAGGCAACCCAAAAGGCAGCCAAAAGGCAACCCAAAAGGCAGCCAAAAGGCAACCCAAAAGGCAGCCAAAAGGCAACCCAAAAGGCAGCCCAAAAAAGGGAGCCAAAAGGCAACCCAAAAATGGGAGCCAAAAGGCAACCCAAAAAAGGGAGCCAAAAAGCAACCCAAAAAAGGGAGCCAAAAAGCAACCCAAAAGGGAGCCAAAAGGCAACCCAAAAGGGAGCCAAAAGGCAACCCAAAAAAGGGAGCCAAAAGTCAACCCAAAAGGGAGCCAAAAGGCAACCCAAAAAGGGAGCCAAAAGGCAACCCAAAAAGGGAGCCAAAAGGCAACCCAAAAAGGGAGCCAAAAGGCAACCCAAAAGGGAGCCAAAAGGCAACCCAAAAAAGGGAGCCAAAAAGCAACCCAAAAGGGAGCCAAAAGGCAACCCAAAAGGGAGCCAAAAGGCAACCCAAAAAGGGAGCCAAAAGGCAACCCAAAAAAGGGAGCCAAAAAGCAACCCAAAAGGGAGCCAAAAGGCAACCCAAAAGGGGAGCCAAAAGGCAACCCAAAAGGGGAGCCAAAAGGCAACCCAAAAGGGGAGCCAAAAGGCAACCCAAAAGGGGAGCCAAAAGGCAACCCAAAAAGCCAAAACCCCCCAACCAAACCCAAAAAATCAACCAAAAAAACCCCAACCAAACCCAAAAATCAACCAAAAACCCCCAACCAAACCCCAAAATCAACCAAAAAACCCCAACCAAACCCAACCCAAGCAAAATCCCCATCCAAAATAAGCCCAACCCAACCCAACCCCAACCCCAGCAGGACCCCAAGGTAAGCCAAAGCAAGGAGCACTGTCCATGGCCACGGAAGAGTTTTTGTCTTCACTGGGCACAATCTTGAGTTGCATCCCCAGAGGGGAAGACTGAATGTCACTGGGTGACTTGGGGGAGGGGTTGGTGGGGTGGGGGTGTGTGTGGGGGGTCACAAGTCAACTTGAGACCAGTGCAGATGTTGGCACAGGAGATGACAAACACCAGCTGGGGCCAGTTCCAGAGTGGATTGTCATGGCAGGAGATCCTGTTGCTGAGCAAAGTGGGGTCCAGGAAGCACAGGGGGAGTGTTTCCCCCTCACACACCCTCCCCCTCCCCCAGCACTCTCCAGAAGTTCTAAGTCATTAAGCAAAGGAACCTTTAAGCCAACTTCTCAAACTGCAGCAACAGGACACTGTTGGGTCTTTAGAGATTCAGTCCCACAGCTGTTTTGGCTTCAGAGGAAGCAGAGGGAGTCTTTTGTTCCAAATCTAAAGAGAAGATAGCAAGAGAAAGAGATCAGCTTCTCGTCAGGAAGAGTGGCAGGCAAGGCAGTGAGGAGATCAAGCATACCCAGAGCTAACAGAAACACTTCCAGAGTGCCTCAGGGCTTCCACAGGGCACTGTGGAAAGACCTCCAGAAGCTAGAGAGGTCTGGGAAGTGTCATCCTTTATTTCATCCCCAGAAGTCCTACATCACTACAGGTCTGGCTGCAAAGTGAGTTTCTTCCCTTTCCCCTCCCTTTTTTCCCTCCCAGGAAAGATGAGCAGGTTCTTATCTCCCTGCTGGGGGAGTAAGGCCTGGCTGACCTTGGCAAATGCTGCCAATTAAGCCTGGAGCAGCTTAATTGGGGCCTGGAGTTGCCAGGCTGCAGTTTGTGCTGTCACAAATGGAGTGGTATGGGAGAAGGGAGGGGTAGAGAAGCCTGGGAGGGACTGGAGGGGAGGGGATGGAAGCCTAGGTTTGGTTGGCCTGGTCTAGAGGTTCATGTGAAGCTTTGGCTTAATGTTAAGCCCAGACCATGGATTTCTTTGTATCTTATGTGCTTTGCAGTTTATGAACAGCCTTTCCAATCCTATCCAACCCTTTTGTGTGAGTGTTCTTCTTTTGCCCCTTCTGGAGCAACAAGAGCACTCTGGCTGCTCATTAAACCACTCCAAAACTTCACAGACAGCCCTAACTGTTCCTTCACAGGGTCCTGCAAGAAACATTTGAGTCTCTTTACTCCTGGCTAAGACAGGCCCAGGGTAAATGCAGCAGTTACCTACTGCTACTGAATGCAGGGTAGTTTAGTACTAGTTTAAGCAGGCACTACACCTGGGGAGGGCCTTCTAGCAGACAGAAGATGCTGCATGCCTGGCAGCAACTGGCAGGAAAATGCTGGGCTGCTTTATGGGCAAGCAGAAGCTCCCCAAACCACTGCCTGGCTTTAAATGACAGTGACAATTCTAACTCCCTCCACAGGGCCTTCTCATTTCCTTATGTCCCACAGGCAGAAGTCCAGGCAGCATTGCTAGGAGTTCTCAAGACACAGGAGTTGGCTTTCAACTGTCAACTGCTGGCTCAGATTTGAGTTCTGCCAAGGTTTCTCTTTTCATTGGGGAAGGCTGCGAGAGCTCCAAAGAGCTGCTGGCTAAGCACCACTTGCTGACATCCATACCTCCATCAGACACAGAGAGCTTTTCCAACTCAGCTTCAAGCTCAGCATCAGAAATGGGTGGGTTCAGCACCTTCTGAGGAACATCAGGGAGATCTACAGGCTCCTTAGTTGAGTCCTGGAGGAGACTGTCCAGCTCCTTCTCCAGTTCCTCTGTGTCCATCTCTGCTGAGTCAAGAAAAGATGTAAGTCCTGAGCAGGAATAAGCAGCAGCACAGACAGATCTCTGTCAGCAGCACATCTCTGCAGCCCAAGTCTAACAGAGTTAGAATTGTTCCCATCCATCATAAGAAGGAGCTCTTTGTGCTTCTAAAGGTGAAAATCCCCTCCTGATCTCAGGGAGAAGCTATTGCTTTGTGCTGAGGCATCCAAGGGCAAGAAAACCTTCCACTTTGTGCCCTCTGCCCCTGGTGCTGGCCCTGGCCCTGGGCACCACTGAGCAGAGCCTGGCCCCAGCCTCTTGCGCCCCACAGCTCCTTTAGCTCTTGCTGAGCATTGCTCAGCTCCCCTCTGGGGCTGCTCTTCTGCAGGCTCTCAGCCTTTGCTGCTCCCAGAGCTGCTCCAGGCCCCTCAGCATCTTCCCAGCCTGCCCTGGACTCTCTCCAGCACTTCACTGTCCCTCTGCAACTGGGGAGCCCAGAACTAGACCCAGATGTGCTCTCACCAGGGCAGAATAAAGGAGGAGGAGAAGCTCCCTTAACCTGAGCAAAAGATGAACCCAAGACATACCTAGACCATTGATCCCCACTCCAGCCAGAGTCTGGGCTACTTCATCTTGAGTATCACAAAGCTGAGGAGAAAGACAAAATGTTTGATATGAAATAGAAACTCAACCAGACTCAGCTGCTCAAGGCCTCATCCAGCCTGGCCTTCAACACCCCCAGGCAGGAGGCAGCTACAGCCTCCCTGGGCAGCCTGGGCCAGACTCTCACCACCCTCACACTGAAGAACTACCTCCTCAACTCCACTCTAACCCTGCTCTGCCTCAGCTTCAAACCATTGCCCCTTGGCCTGGCTCTAGACAATAAATCCATAGCCACAGAACACAGCCAGGTGTCTGAAGACCTCTCTTCTTCATCTAAAAAACAATCCAGATTAAGTCACTTTGGTGACTTATGGAACAGGAACCTAACCAGCACCAGAGGCCTCAGCATTGAGAGCAAGCTGACTCTGTCCAGCTACAGCTACATAGCACTTGGCTTATTTAGATGTCCTCTTATTCTCAGTACCTCTTGGATCTGATCCACCAGGTTCTCTGCCTTCTCCACAGTGACATCCTTCATGGACAGCTTCAGAGCTCCCATACCAGCCTGGTAGGCATTAAATACCTTTAAAGAAAAGAAAAGGAGACATATCATAGAGTGGCCCAAGTTGGATGGGACCTGAGAGATCATCTTCTCCAACCACCCTGCCATGGGCAGGGACACCTCCCACCAGCCCAGGTTCCTCATCCAGCCTGGCCTTGAACACCCCCAGGGAGGAGGCATCCACAACCACCCTGGGCAACCTGTGCCAATGTCTCTCCCACCTCATACTGAAGAACTTCTTCCTAAGATCCAGTCTCAATCTGCACCATGCTAGCTGAGAACAACCAGCAGGCTCTGTTAGCTTCTCTTGAGGTCTGTTATCCAAGCAGGACCCTCACAGAAGCAGAACATGGAGCAACAGGCAGGCTTCCTGAGTTCAACACCCCACCAGCAGCTCTGCTGTTTCCTAGCCTGGAGAAGAGGAGGCTCAGGGGAGACCTCATTGCTCTCTCCAACTTCCTGAAGGGAGGCTGTAGCCAGGTGGGGGTTGGTCTCTTCTCCCAGGCAACCAGCACCAGAACAAGAGGACACAGTCTCAAGTTGTGCCAGGGGAGGTTTGGGATGGATGCTACGAAGAAGTTCTTCACAGAGATGGGCCACTGGGATTTGCTGCCCAGGGAGGTGGTGGAGTCCCCATCCCTGGAAGTGTTTAGGAAGCGCCTGGATGAGGCCCTTGGTGCCATGGTTGAGTTGATCAAATGGTGCTGGGGGATAGGTTGGACTGGATGATCACAAAGGTCTTTTCCAACCTGGTTGATTCTGTTCTAGTAATTGTTCTTTCTATTCTCTCAAGGTCTGGTATCCAAGCAGGACCCTCACAGAGGCAGCACATGGAGCCACAGGCAGGCTTCCTGAGTTCAACACCCCACCAGCAGCTCTGCTGTTTCCTACAGCACGCAGTGAAGTCCCACCAGCAGCACCCCCTCCGCCACGAGCTCTGCCAAGCAGGTAGAGCAGCAGGGATGAGAAGAGCAGGGCTTCAAGGGAGAAGCAGAGAGCCCAAAAGTTACCATCTGGTCAGTCTGGGAGGCGTAGATCCGATCCAGGATGCCCTGCACTGCGTCCAGCTTGGAGTGAAGCTCTTCGATTCGCCGCTCCGTCCTCCGCTTGGACTTCAAACACCTCAGAGCCTGCAGGCAGCAGAGGCACAGCCCTGCCTTACAAAACCAGGCAGCAACCAAAGGAAGTGTGAAACCCCCAACCCCCAAAATCTAGCAGTCCCCAGCTGGTTTGAAGAGCTGGAGAGGTCTGTTTCTCCTCGCACCACAACACCCTGGACAAATCCATGCTTAGCTTCACCACAGAGAGGCTTTTAGCCTCCAACACAGCTAAGGTGAGGCTGTGAATGCCCAGTGGTTATCTGCAGTCACAGATCAGCTCCCAGCCACTTGTAGCTGCCCCCAGGCAGCAGGGTTACTTACCAGCTGCTTTTTCCCAGCTCTGCAAGCACTCCTGGCATCCTCTTTACACCTGCAAGAGGTTCAAAGGAGGAGGAGAAGCAGCTCTCAATGCTTTGCCAAGCAGCAGTTACTGCACAAACCAACACCCAAGCCTCACTGCCTTGCTCTGTAATCCAGAGGAGACTAACCACCCTTTAAGCCATTGTCACTTCTCAGGAGTAGTCCTTGAACCCATTTCAAAGCCTTGGAAAAGCTTTGTTTCCCTTTGGCAGGGTTGTTTTCATGGGGAGAGGGAACAAAAGGTTGGCAAACCTGCCCTGCCCCGTGGCTGGGGCTGCTATGGACAGGAAAATGCAACTTGCACTCTCAGGCAGCAGCTTCCTTCTAACTATGTGACAGGAATACAAAGTTCCACAGAGTAAACAGATGTTCTTCCCACCACCCTTCCCCCAGAATTACTTCTCTGCTTCCTGGGCAAGGGACTCCACCTTCTGTGACAGCAGCTGTTCACTCTGCATCAGCTGATAGACTCCAATGTCCACATCGTTCATGGGGGAGACTTTGGCATGAAGACCTCTGGCAAACTTCACTATCTAAAGAAAGAAAACCAGGAGCTCCAGTCACTGCTCTCCAGGTCCTCTGCCTGCACTGCAAATACTTTCAGCTCTGATCATAGAATGGCCTAGGTTGGAATGGACCTCGGAGGTCATCCCCTCCGACCTCCCTGCCATGGGCAGGGACACCTCTCAGCGAGACTCAGCTGCTCAGGGCCTCATCTAACCTGGCCTTGAGCACCCCCAGGGAGGAGGCAGCCACAGCCTCCCTGGGCCACCTATTCTAGAGTCTCAAAATGATGCTTTGGCACCCCCAGTTTAAGCCTTGGGGTGAGGAGGATGTAGCAGTCACCACAGAACTGAATAACCTCCTGGCTCAGAGCAGTGATGGTGCGGCCAGCAGGAGCAGGGCAGTGATTGTACCCCTGGAGTGGGCACTGGGAAGGAGGCCACAGCTTGAATGCTGGGGTCAGTTTTGGGGCCCTCAGGGCATTGAGGAGTTGGAGGAGGTCCAGAGAAGATCAATGAAGCTGGGGAAAGGTCTGGAGAACAGGGCTGGGGAGGAGCAGCTGAGGGAGCTGGGGGTGTTGAGCCTGGAGAAAAGGAAGCTGAGGGGAGAGCTTCTGGCTCTGAGAGGAGGCTGCAGACAGGTGGGAGCTTGTCTCTTTTCCCAAGGAACAAGAGGCCTCCAGTTGCCCCAGGGGAGGTTTAGGTTAGACATTAGAAGAAACTTCTTCCCTGCTCAAGGAGGCTGTGGCTGTCTCCTGCCTGGAGGTGTTGAAGGCCAGGCTGGATGAGGCCTTGAGCAACCTGGGCTGATGGGAGGTGTCCCTGCCCATGGCAGGGGGTTGGAGCTGGATGATCTTTAAGGTTCCTTCCAACCCAAATGAATCTATGAAGCAATCAGTCCAGCCATGAACTTCTCAGCCCGGCCACCGGCCCCTCGCTCAGCCCCGCCACCGGCCCTGCTCTCAGCCCCGCCACAAACCTGCCCCTTTGCTGCTCATGCAATTTAACAACTGGAATTCACAAATGCCTGAAGGCCCTGCCATGAAGGAATAAGGATTTAATCTCATCTACCCCCAGGCTGTTGGGGCAGGCAGAGTTTACCTTCCCAAAGACATGTGTTCACCCACATTCAGCCAAGCAACTGCTCCCTCCAGCCAGCTGAAACGCAAGACAGGGATCATACCACCCAAAAGCAGTCACCTTTACCCTGTACCTTCTCTCCATTCTGCTCCAGGATGGTGACCCTCTTCTCCTTTTGCAGCTGGAGGAGCAGCAAGTAGAAGGTCCTCTCATCTGGACAGACACTGGCACAGAGGGAGCGCAGCTCGGAGAGGGCAACGACCGGGTGAGAAGAGAGCGCCGAGTTCTGGTAGAGACGATAGACCTCCTCTGCCTTCTCCTGCAAGCAAGCAGCACAGCTGGGGAGGAGCTTCCACAGCACTCTTCCTCCTCACCCCCCAACAACTGCCAAGTCCACACCTGCTCCCTCCCACGTCAGAAGTTAAGACCACACTGTGTTTGCAGCCAGCCAGGCCCTTGGAATGAGCGGGGCAGGGACATTCCCCAGGCCGCTGCAAGGCTTCGCAGATAGCAGCACTGAGAGGGACAAAAATAGCCCAAGGAAAACAGCAAGGAGCAGGCACTGACCCCTCTGAGGTGACCTAACTGTGGCCTTCCAGTATCTGAAGGGGGCCTACAAGAAGGCTGGGGAGGGACTGCTCAGGATCTCAGGCAGTGATAGGACTAGGGGGAATGGAATGAAGCTGGAGGTGGGGAGATTCAGGCTGGAGGTGAGGAGGAAGTTCTTCCCCATGAGAGTGGTGAAGCCCTGGAATGGGTTGTCCAGGGAGGTGGTTGAGGCCCCGTCCCTGGAGGTGTTTAAGCCCAGGCTGGATGAGGCTCTGGGCAGCCTGATCTAGTGTGGGGTGTCCCTGCCCATGGCAGGAGGGTTGGAACTAGATGATCCTTGTGGTCCCTTCCAACCCTGAATGATTCTATGATACTATAATATCCCCTGGACTGGGCACTTCTGAGGCCTCACCTTGAGTGCTGGGGTCAGTTTTGGGCCCCTGGCTCCAAGGCAGGCATTGAAGAGCTGGAGCAGGGTCAGAGATGGTGAGGCTGGGGATGAAGAGCTGGAGAGCAGCCCTGAGTAGAAGGACTTGGGGGTGCTGGGTGAGCAGAAGCTCAACATGAGCTGGCAGTGTGGGCAGCAGGGGCAGGGAGGGGATTCTGCCCCTCTGTTGTGCTCTGATGAGACCTCTCCTGCAGTGCTGGGGCAGCTCTGGAGTCTTCAGCAGAGACAGAGACCTGTTGGAGAGGGGCCAGAGGAGGCCATAGCAATGCTGCGAGGGCTGGAAGGGCTCTGCTGTGAGGCCAGGCTGGGAGAGTTGGGGTTGTGCAGCCTGGAGAGAAGGCTCCAGGGAGACCTTCTGGTGGCCTTTCAGGACTTGAAGGCATCTTACAATAAAGCTGGGGACAGACTTTTTAGCAGGGCCTGTTGTGACAGGACAAGGAATGATGGTTTGAAACCAAAAGAGGGGAGACTGAGAGCAGATACAAAGCAGCAATGTTTTACACCAAGGTGACCTGAGAGGTGGCAGATGTCCCACCCCTGGCACTGCTCCAGGTGAGGTTAGATCAGGCTCTGAGCAACCTGCTCTAGCTGGGGCTGTCCCTGCTGACTGCAGGGGGAGTTGGACAAGATGACCTCTTAAGGTCCCTTCCTACCCAAACCGAGTTCAGCTCAGTGAACACAGCACTGACAGCCAGCAGCTCTGACGTCCCCAGCCTCTCCCTGCCACAGATGGCTCTCCCTCTACACCACTCCTGCAGGCACTCAAACCTGAGCTCCCCAGCAGCCTCCCAGCACACTGCCTTGCCTTCCCAGACAAACCAGCAAGCCTGCCCCTCCTGCTTCTTCGAAGGCAGAGAGGTCATGACATCAGTTTCAAGGAACATCTGCAGATATCAACTGCTGCTTACCCCTGGGGTACTCCATCCATCCACCCCACTCCAGGCTTTTAAACTCCTGAGAAGCACAAATGAAGAGCACATCAACCCTGCTCCTTCCTTGCCAGCACATCCAGTGACTCCTGAGCTCTCCAGGGAGGCATCACCTCGAGCAAAAGCTCTCCACAACACTCACCTGCAGCAGCTCCACGTAAATCAGGACTTCCTCCTCCTCAGGTATTTTACTGTCACCCAGCACACTGGAGAGAGTCCACTTGAGGGGCTTCAGAATGAAGACTCCCACGCCCCAGGAGATCCAGCTGCTGTCTACACTGGCCATGAAGTCTGACTCCCTCTGCAGCTTGCCACGTCTGGAGGAAAGACACCAATGCAGAACTGAGTATGGACACTCCTGAAGCCTTCCTGAAGCCTTCCACTGCCAGCAAGCAGAATGCTGAACTGGAACATCTCTCAGTGCTTTGCACATCCACATCCCCAGGGGCATTTTCTAACTAGAAGTTAGCCTCTAGCTGCAGTTTGATGTTTTGCTGCTGGGTGTGAAAGGGCACAGAGGTCTGCAGCTTCCTCTGGTCACCAGGGTCCTTTGCTTACTATTTCTCCAGTTTCTTTCTCCAGTTTCACAAGTTTCTCTCAGTTCTCTGACTTGAAACTGATGAGGCATCCAGCAAGGCCATTAACAAGGAAAGCTGAGTTCCTAGAGGGGGCAGCTGCAGGTTTCAGGGTGCTTGAGTGTTTAAATGGCAAACACAAAGCCTCTGGATGTGAGAAAAGCTATTTTGCATGCTACAGACTAAGGCCCAGGGTATCAGCCCCAGGCTCTAGTTTCACCATGCAAAACACTTGGTTGCAAACACCAGCACACCACGGCCCCACATGCCCCTACACCACCACATGCCATTCCCAGCTGGATCACCACAACAACTGTTTCAGGGAGCAAGCCAGTTTACCGCAGAGCTCCTCCTGCACCAGCAAGCTCGCTCAGCACAGCCTTGCCCCGGAGTCCCCCAGCACTCCCCACAGCCAGCTGCTCTCCCAGCACCTCCTGTAAGCCCCAGGGCGAGCTTCTCCACTCCCGTGCCCATGCTTCACCTCGCACCGGCTTCCTGAGTTCCCCTCGCACAATGTAATTCCACATCCCCTTGAGCCTCTCCGTGCTCTCCACTCCATCGCTAGCCCTGGCACAGCAACAAAACCCTCTCACGCTCTCCCACACTCCCAGCATTTAGCGCTGGCAGGCAGAACCATCTCTCACCAAGCTTCCCCTCATGTCCCCATCCATTCATCCACCACCTGCAGCGCTCTGCCTGCCATCAACGCTGCGTGCATCTTCCAGGCTGGCACGACACGGAGCTCTGCTTGCCCACGGCCATGTCGCAAAGCTCCCTGACACCCCCCATCCTTCCTCGGAGCTCCTCTCCCTGCTAGCTGAGCCTCCCCTCCTCCCGCAGCCCGCCGCGGCCTCCCTTGACCTCCACTCCCCGCAACGGGAGGGCTACCAGCCCCAGCCCCCAGTCCCCGGCCCCCTCCTCCGCGCAGGTACCTGAGGAGCTCCCGGAGGACGGTGCCGAGGCCCAGCGGGAGGCTGCCGCGCCGTTCGAAGCTGTGCTGCAGCTCCCGCAGGCAGGTCCGCACAACACCCCTGCGCCGGCCGCGGGCCAGCACCAGCCCGACCCAGAAGGCCATCTTGCTGTCCCACTCGGTGCTGTTCACCTCACGGCTCTGCTTGAAAGCCGAGAAGAGAAAAGCCATGCGCTCGTCGTCCGTTTCCCACTCGGGCGGCAGGTCCCCCGCCGGGGCCGGCCCAGGCGGCTCCCGCCCCGGGCTGCACATCTACGCGAGACCCCGGCTCCGCCGCGGCCTCCGCCCGGCCGGGACGCGCCTGGCTGCCGGGGGTGACTCAAGGGGCGCATGCGCACCGCTCCCGGCCCTAACCCCCCCCCCGCGGCCGCCTTTGTGTGGGCCGCGCCGCGATACCGCACGCACGCACCACCGCACACACCTCCTCCCCCCCGGCCCGCCCGCAATGGTACGGTCCCGCGCCAGGCCCCTCCCGCTTTCCCGGCATGCACCGGGGAGGGTGAGGCTGGCGTGGGTCGGGACGGCCGCCCCTCGCCGCTCCGGCCCCCGCCCCGGCCCCGCCCCCTAAGCGTCACCTGCGGGGGGTGGTGCTGAGGTGACGTCATCCGCGAAGCTGTGCGTGCTGCCTGGCGGCGCGGTCGGATCCGTGCGGGCGGAGGAGTTCATTTAGTCCGAGCCGCAACCCAACCCCGGCGTGGCCACCCAGCCCTGGCCCCCCAGCCCTGGCCCCAGGTGCCATGGCCACAGCTTTCCTCAACACCCGCAGGGATGGGGACTTCACCACCTCCCTGGGCAGCCTGTGCCAATCCCTGACCACTCGTGCAGCAAAGAGATTTTTCCTCATTTCCAGCCTGCACAACCTGGCACAACTTGTGTCCACTTCCCCTTCTATGGCAAGGTACTGGGGAGAAGAAGCTGGCCCCCAGCTTGCTCCAACCTCCTGGCAGGGAGCTGTAGAGAGACAGAACTGACAGATCATGGAGGCCAAGCCTTAACCCAGCACTGCCAGGGCACCACCAATCCGTGGTCCTCAGCACCACATCTCCACAGCTTTGAAAGCCTTTCCAGGTGTGAGGAACGAGCTCAGTGCTAAATTTTAAACACAAACAGTTTATCATAAAATGAAGGCAAAACAGCGCTGGGCACAGAGCAGGTTTGCCAGAGGCACTGTAACAACACGAGTTGAACTTACACAGACGTCAAACATACATATTCATACCTTTCCCCAGTACCTTCCCACCCTTCTGCATCAGGGCTGGGACAAAACCTGCACTTTTGACCTGGCCAGTCTTCAGACACGTCAACGCCTCACCTTTCTCTCCCCAAACCCCACACAATAAAGACCACGACCGAGATCAGCCCAAAGATCGAACCTCACAGTCCCCAGCAATTCCCCACAGGGATGGGGACTCCACCACTGCCCTGGGCAGAATGAAATCGTTCCTCATGGCTAACCTGAACCTGCCCTGGGGCAACTTGAGGACATTTCCTCTTGTCCTGTTCCTTTTTTCCTTGGGAGAAGAGCCTAATCCTCACCTGGCTCCAGCCTCCTTTCAGGGAGCTGTAGAGAGCAATGAGGTCTCCCTGCAGCCTCCTTTTCTCCAGGCTGAACACCCCCAGCTCCCTCTGCTCCTTCTCCCCAGCCCTGTTGTACCAGACCCTTCTCCAGCTTCCTTGCCCTTCCCTGGACCCACTCCAGCCTCTCAATATCCTTCTTGGATTGAGGAGCTCCAAACTGAACCTAGGATTCAAATCACTGGGGGAGGGGGGGGGGGGAAAGAGAGAGAAATAGAATCCCCAAACAGAATTAGTTCTGTTCTAGCTCAAAGCAGGACACAGCTGCTTTTCTTTTTTTACCTCCATGTGGCAGCATCATCCCCACCCTCCCCAGTTCCCCAGGGGCAGCAGCCTTGCATGAGTAGAGAGAGTTTCTTCATGCAGGGTTTTCAGAGCAAAGCTTGATGCTCCTAGGGAAAAGGGGGGAGGCTAACTCTTGTCACTTCAGCTGCCAAGCTCTGAGCGTTTCTGTGTCGCTGCCTTCGCCATGTGGGATATTTCTGGTTTCTCATGGAGCCAGAGGAAATCAAATTGTGTCTGGGAGCTCAGCTCTGGGTGTCCTGCCCCTGGTTAGACACTCAGGGGTTAATCAAGCCTGGGTTGAGTGAGACAGAGCCCTTAACGCCTCCAACACGTGTGCTTGGACTTTCCAAAGTTTCTCCCATTTGTTTGGCTTCCCTGAGGAATATCTGCAAGTGCTGTTGCTGTTCCTCTGACCGGTTCTGAGTCAGACCTGTGGTGTGCTGTCAACAGCTTTACCCTTTAGCCGCTGGCATGCAAGAGTCACCCTGGTGCCTGCAGGCTTTCTCCGGAAAGCAAGGAGAAATCTGTCAAGCTGTGACCTCAGCTTGGAGATGGAACTCTTAGAGCAGGTCCAGAGGAGCTCACAAAGATGGTCTGAGGGCTGGAGCACCTGGTGCTGTGAGGACAGGCTGAAGGAGCTGGGGTTGTTCAGCCTGGAGAAGAGAAGGCTCCAGGGACACGTTAGAGCTGCCTTCCAGTATTTGAAACAGGCTACGGGAGAGCTGACTTTGTACAAAGCCGTGGAGTGACAGGATGAGGGGGGATGGCTTCAAGCTGGAAGAAACTGGATTGGCATGAGACATGAAGGGGAAATTTTTCCTCCTGAGGGTAGTGAGGCACTGGAACAGGTTGCCCAGAGAGGCTCTGGAGCTGGAGGCTCTAAGCCTGGAAGTATTGAAAGCCAAGTTGGGCAGGAGCTTGAGCAACCTGGGCTGGTGGAAGGTGTCCCTGCCCATGGTAGTGGGGCTTGGAACTGGATGATCTTTAAAGTCCTTTCCAACCCAAACCATTCTATGATTCTATAATAGTCAGAGACATGAAGCTTGGTTTACTCTGTGGATTGATTATGAGGCTTTCCTGAGGCTGCTGAGCTGAGCTGGAGCCTGCTCGGGCTGTGCTGCACTCCTGCAAGGCTGCTTGCAACCACGGGTGGCTGCCCCTATCCTTTTCTTTGAGGCTGTTTCATTCTCAGATTGGATCCTTAAGGCAGCCCAGCTGGCTCGTGGTGCCTTGGTGAGCAAAGAGCAGTGACACAGGTAGATAAAAGGCAGCACTGCTTCCTTCAGAGGCTTTGGTAACACCCTCTTCCCTTGGCCAGACCTCGGTGCTGCGGGCAAGGCAGCAGGTCTCAGAGCAGCCTTTTAAACACACCCTGATCCATGCTGTAAATCAGGAGGTGACTCAGCAGAGGCAAGAGTCTATTTTTAGCTCCTCCCAAGCTTTCTGTGTCAAGCTGAAATGTTACATTAATCCTTTCAGCGCTAGCCCCAAACCAACGTCCTCTGCTGTTTGTGGAGCCATTCATACCCCGGGGGCCTGCCACCTCCAGGAGCCCTTCTGCCAAAACCCAGCCCAGCTCTTCCCTCTTAAAAGAGGGGCACGTTTTTGGCTGCAGTCAGCAAAGCACACACCGAGTCCAGGAAGCCGAATGGACAGCATCAGACCACGAGTCCCTGTTCAAAGGGACCGCAGGGGCTGTGTTTGTGCACCTGAGAGCGGCAGCCTTGAACCCGTGCTGCTGGAGGCTGTTAGGCTGGGGACTCACATGTCTGGCCAGAAAAAGAGCCAAGTGATGGTGTGAGCCCACTCTCATGGGATCCTACCACATGGATAAAAAAATAACAACCCAAAAAAAAAATAACCCTCCTGGAAGTTGAGCTGGGGGGGGGGAGGAGGGGGGAGGGGGAAACTGTGATACAGAATAAATGACAAACCTCTGTTGGCTGAAGAAGGAAGCCATGTGCTTGGAGGGATGTGTGGGGGAAAAGACTGAAGGCATCCTCAGGGTTAGAAGCCTCAAAGCCCATTTTTAAGTTGCCTTTGTAGCTCAGGGGGTGGGGGGTGGTGGGGGTGGTCTGGCAACAGCAGCTCAGCTCCTCTGTGGTGGAGCCTCATGGCTTAGGTGTGGCAGAGGTTGAGGCTGGTCCCACCAGGCAGGAGGTGGCTGTGCCCCTGTCGAACCCTCAGGTCTGGTTGCCACCAGAGCAGGACCTGTGGGGTGGTGAGAGGCTTTCCCAGGAGTGTGAACCATCCTGGCTTTGCCCCATGGAGATTTAACCTGGGATGGGACTCTCTGAGGTGGAGCTGAAAGCTGCATTTTATGCACCGTTGAGCTTTTCAAACCTCGGACCTGGCAAGCCAGAGGCTTCTGCTCCAGTCTCTGCTCCAGCTTCAAAGCTTAGTTTGGATATGGAGCTCACAGTCTTAACACCCTCACTCCTCTCCTTCATCCCAGAGCTCCTTTTAAGTCTTGGTTCAAGGGGAGGAAAGGGAGGAGGGAAGGGAAAGGAGTAGATCTTCGTTCAGGCTCTATGCTTGTGGTTTAGTTTCCCCTTGCTTTTAGGAGCACCCTGGGTTGGCAGAGGAAAGAGAAACGTTTAACCCTTGCCTCCACGTGCTCAGAGGCAAGGAAAGGTGAGGGGAGAGATGAAGGGAGGGAGGGAGGATGAGGAAATCCACCTGCTTGCCCTGAGCATCTCCAGAGCCCCAAAATTAAGGCAGTCAAAGGGGGTGAAGGCAGAAGTCTGAGCATCCCTCTGCCAGTGAGGGGAAACTGAGGCACTGGGAGGACTGGGTGGCTTTGCCCAGGCTTGCCCAAGGAAGGAGCCCTGGTGCAGTGAGTGGAATTCATGAAACTCACAACCTGGGCTGCACCTTTCCCACCTTCTTTTAAAGAAGAACCTTTGATGAGACAATTCATGTTGTCGATGCAGAGAGGAGGGGAGGTCAAAATTATCAGGCAGCCTCAGATCCCTTCCAGGCACAGAACCCCAGACAAAGGGCAACTCAAAGCTGGAGGCAGAACAGAGCGGTGCTGGTCACAAATAACACACCCAGGCACGTACCCCATCCCCTGCCAGGGTGTGCTGAGGGTCACAGTTGAAAGCAAGATGCTCTGGACAGGGAGATTAGAGCCTCCTTCACTCCCCCTCCCTCCCCCTCCCCTCAGTCTCTTTTAAGGATGGGTGATGGGCAAACAGATGCTGCATTAGAGCAGGACGCAAATATTTCAAGGGGCTGAACTGCCACAAGGGCAGGCAGCCTCGTGTGTGGCTAACCACTAACCGTGGCTGATAAGAGCAGGCTTCCCCAGACAGCTTTGCCTGGGCTCTTTGGGCTCCAATCTTCCTTCTCCATGGCTATTTTGGGCTCCAATCGCCCTTTTTCCTAGGCGGTTTGGGCTGCAATTTCCCTTTGCCTAGGGAGTTTGGGCTCAAATTTCCCTTCTCCTGGATATTTTGGACTCCAATCTCCCTTCCTCTGGGCAGTTTGGACTCCAATCTGCCTTCTCCCTGGGTATTTTGGGCTCAAATCTCCCTTCTCCCTGGGTATTTTGGGCTCCAATCTCCCTTCCTCTGGGCACTTTGAGCTCAAGCCTCCCTTCCTCTGGGCAGTTTGGGCTCAAATGTGCCTTCTCCCTGGGTATTTTGGGCACAAACCTCCCTTCCTCTGGGCAGTTTGGGCTCCAATCTGCCATTTCCCTGTGTATTTTGGGCTCAAACCTCCCTTCCTCTGGGCAGTTTGGGCCCCATTCTCCCTTTCCCTCGGGCATTTAGGCTCAAATTTCCTTTCCCCCTGGGCAGCCTGGGCTTCAATCTCCCTTCTCCCTGAGCCATGCTCCTGCTCAAACCCTTACACTCCTTTCATTTTCCACTTACAACAGCAACTGAGGAAGCAGGGAGGGGAAGGAATCTGATCTCCCAACCCCTCGTTGGACCCCCTCTAGTTCTCAACGTGCTTCATTCACACCCACACCCCCCACACCCCCCCACTGCTTCTGTGCAGCTTCCCCAGCTTCTTAGGGGCACTCCTGGCTCAGAGGGGGCCATGGGGATGAACAGGCTGTGGGAGATAAAGACTTGGGGAAGCTGTGTGGGGAGTTCTGTCCCTGGGTGATAAACACACACCCCACTTTCACCCCTGTCTAGAGCCTGCCCTGCAGACCAGCCTTAAATGGAAGCAGTCTGAGCAAGCAGGGTGGAAATTCTTGCTTGGTGGGTCTGTGAGGGAGCTTGTGTCTGTCCCACCCCCTCAGGCTGGTGGGGAGTGGGAGAGGGTGAGCATGGTTGGCCTGGTTCAGTAGCTTTAAATAAACACAGGTCAGACACAAAGCTGGGCTTGCTTTGGAGCTGGGCAAAAGCAAACCCCACCCAAAATAAAGATTCTCTCTGGTTTGGCCCCAGCAGATAAACTCTGTTTGTAAATGGAGAGAGGGAGATGGATGGAGGAGGACCCGTGGCTCTGTAACAAGCGTTTGGCAGGAGGAGGAGGAGGAGGTCACAAAGACTGGATGCTGAAGATTGGCCTCCTGCTGCTGTTCTTGTGAGACCCCCACCTGGAATTCTGCCTCCAGGTCTGGTGTGCCCAGCAGGAATAAGACACAGAGCTGCTGGAGTGAGGCCAGAGGAGGCCACAAAGATGCTCCAAGGGCTGGAGCAGCTCTGCTGTGAGCACAGGCTGAGGGAGCTGGGGGTGTGCAGCCTGCAGAGGAGAAGGCTCCAGGGGGACCTCAGAGCTGCCTGCCAGGAGCTGAAGGGATCCTGCAGGAAGGCTGCAGAGAGACTTTTGCTGAGGGTGTCTGGAGCCAGGCCAAGGGGGAATGGTTTGAAGGTGAGGCAGAGCAGGGTTAGAGTGGAGCTGAGGCAGAAGCTCTTCAGTGTGAGGGTGGTGAGAGCCTGGCCCAGGCTGCCCAGGGAGGCTGTGGCTGCCTCCTGCCTGGGGGTGTTCAAGGCCAAACTGGATAAGGCTTTGAGCAACCTGGGCTGGTGGGAGGTGTCCCTGCCTGTGGCAGGGGGTTTGGGGTAGATGATCTCTGAGGTTCTTTCCAACCTGAGCCATTCTGTTACTTCTGTGAGATGTTCCTGAGGGCCCGATACAAACAGTGGTGTGAAGTGGGAAGCTCCACTTTTGTGTTCCCTTTGCCATAGGTCCAGCCTCCTGCCTTCTGAATTTAACCTCAGCAGTTCCCTCAAGAGCTTCAGGCTGATTTTGCAGAGAACAGACCTGGGTCCTTCCTCACCCCACCAAATATCCTCAAAGGCAGTGGATTTGCAATTTCTTCTGACCTAACTGAGGAATGAATTTGCTCTCCAAGGGCCCAGAATGACTTCAGCTGAAGTCAGTGGTATCTAGAGCACAGAACACATGGTTTTGGTTAAACAAAAGGCCCTGCATACTTTTGGGGCTTGTAATAAAAGTACCCACCCAGGAAGCCAAGCAGGAATTCTTCATCTCCTTTCAATCACATTGCAGTTTAATTATTGTTGGCATAGACAGGCCCTGACTTCTGGCAGGAGAAAAGCAGGTTTCCAGTGCTCAGCATGGCTGGGCACACAAGCACTTGTTCTACCATGAATAGAGGAGAAGGGGCAATGGCTTTGAGCTGGAAGAGAGGAGCAGATTTAGTGCTGAGCAAACTCAAAGCTGGAGAACCTCTCCTGTGGGGACAAGCTCAGGGAAGTTGGGGTTTGTTCAGTCTGGAGAAGAGAAGGCTCCAGGGAGACCTTAGAGCAGCCTTCCAGTGCCTGAAGGGGCTCTAGGAAAGCTGGGGAGGGACTTTTCACAAGGGCTTGGAGTGATACAGGACAAGGGGCAATGGATTGAAGCTTGAGGAGGGCAGATTGAGACTGGAGATTAGGAAGAAATTCTTTCCAGTGGGGGTGGGGAGACACTGGCACAGGTTGCCCAGGGAGGCTGTGGGTGTCCCCTCCCTGGAGGTGTTCAAGGCCTGGCTGGACAGGTGTAAGGAGTTAAGTTTGTTTTCCTCATGTTTGTCCTGAAGTGTTTTCACACCACTGCCCCAGGTAGATCCCTGCTTATCTACCAGAGCACAAGCTCTGTGACTATGGCAGCTGATAACCAGACAAGGGCACAGGTTCTGCTGTCAAGAGTGTTGGGATGCAAGCTGGCAGTCACTGTGACAGTTCTGTGGGGGTTTGATGGAGAGGACCTTCACAGCTGAGCATCCTGGGCTGGTGGAAGGTGTCTCTGCCCATGGCAGGGGGCTTGGAACTGGATGATCCTTAAGGTCCCTTCCAACCCAAAGCACTCTGTGATTCAGCAGTCACCAAAGAGAAGATAGGTCCCAAATATCCACATCTTAAGTGGGTTAGCCACAGCCCTGCTGATCCCATTGCAACCAAGGAGCCTCACTGCCTTCCTCCAGGTCCTGAGGCTGAAGAGCACACTGGGGAGCTGCTCAGCAGCCCCTCTGGCTCCCAGATTTTGAGCACACTGAGCTCTGTACCTGGCAGGTGGCTTTTTTGCCTGGTGAGCAGCAGGGCTTGTTTTTCTGCAGCTCCACCTGAGCCGGCTTCTGCCTTGGGGAGGCTTTAAAGGTTTCACTCACAGAGGATTTATTCACTCAGCCTCTGGTGAGTCACTTCCGAGGAAGGGAGGGAGCCTACTCCATGCCTGGGGCTGTTGGGTCCTGCTAACAGGAACCAGGAGTAGTCAGCTCCGAGTTCAGGGTTAGGAAAACGTTAACAAGTCACCAGGTCTCTGCTTCTGCTTTGTTCTTAATCGTGGAATGGGTGGGAAAGGACCTTGAAGATCAGGGGCAGGGACATCTGCAACGAGATCAGGTCACTCAGAGCCCAAGCAACCTGGATTTGAGCACTTCCAGAGCTGGGGCCTTTACAGCTTCTCTGGGCAACCTGTTCCAGTGCCTCACCACCCTCATGGGGAAGAATTTCTGCCTTCTATCTGCTCTAAATTCCCCCTCTTTTGGTTTCAAACCATCACCCCTTTTCCTGTCACATCAGGCCCTGCTAAAAAATCTGTCCCCAGCTTTATTATAGGATGCCTTCAAGTCCTAAAAGGCCACCACAAGGTCTCCCTGAAGCCTTCTCTTCTCCAGGTTGAACAACCCCAACTCTCTCAGCTTGGCCTCATAGCAGAGGGCTTCCATCCCTCCCAGCATTGCTGTGGCCTCCTCTGGCCCCTCTCCAACAGGTCCTTGTCTGTGCTGAGGGCTCCAGAGCTGCCCTAGCACTGCAGGGGGGTCTCATCAGAGCACAGCAGAGGGGCAGAATCCCCTCCCTGCCCCTGCTGCCCACACTGCTGGGGATCAGCCCAGGCCTGGCTGGGGCTGGGCTGGCAGCACTCAGTGCCAGCTCCTGTCCAGCTCTGCACCCCCAGCACCCCCAAGTCCTTCTTCTCAGGGCTGCTCTCCATCCCTTCATCCCTAGCTTGTGTTGATACCAGGGACTGCCCTGACTGAAGTGCAGGACCTTGCACTTAGCCTTGCTAACCTCATGAGGTTGCCACAGTCCCTCCCCTCCAGCCTGCCCAGGTCCCTCTGTCTGGATTCCCATCCCTCCAGCGTGATGCCCACACCTGATGGCTTGGTGCCGTTGGCAGACTTGTGGAGGATGTCTTTCTCCTGCTGTCCACGCCACCAGCAAAGCTGTCACACAGCAGCAGCCCCAACACCAGTCCCTAAATCCTATCCTTCCTGGAGAGCCTGGATCCTCCCCATCCCAGCACCTCACAGCAGTAGGAGCCATGCCAGCACTTCCCCACCATGCCAATAAGGTCCTCATTTGGGCAGAGTCATTTCTCACGTGCTCTGCAGATTACCTAAGTGCAGAGGAGGCAGCTGGGTAACAGCAGAGGGTCCAAAAGTTCAACACTTTGCTGGTTTTCCCTTTCAGTTCAGCTCTGACCAGCCAAAGAAAAACAGAAACACCATAAACCAAACCACCCCTGTGTGGAATTTCCTCACTTCCCAGCTCAGAAACAAAAAGATGACTCTTTGCAAGGCTTTCTGCAGATCCTTGTTCCCCATCCCCCCTCCATCCCCCACCCCAGAGGCCCCTCAGCAGCCAGGATTTCTCAGCAGGAGACATTTGTGTGACTGTCATCAAGTCCTGTCCCCTGGAACAGAGGAGTTGGTGACTTTTCTTGCTCCTGTTGCTGTATGCTGGGGAGGGGAAAAAAATGCAAGGTTGTGAAATGCCCTGGAAGCAACATCCCTGGTGGCTCCTGTGATTTGGGAGTTTGGAGACCAAGCTGGGCATGGGAAAAGGGAAGGGAGGAAGGGAAGAAGGGGAGAAAGGAGGAAGGGAAGGAGGGAAGAAAGAAAGAAGAGAAGATAAGGGGGGAAAGGGAGAAGGGAAGAAGGAATGAAAGGAAGATGGGAAGATAGGAGGAAGGGAAGAAGGGAAGAAAGGAGGAAGGGATAAAGGGAAGGAAGAAGATAAGGGGGAAAAGGAGGAAGGGAAGAAGGGAAGAAAGAAAGAAGCAGGGAAAGGGAGAAGGGAAGAAGGGGAGAAAGGAGGAAGGGAAGGAGGGAAGAAAGAAAGAAGAGAAGAGAAGGAAAAGGGAGAAGGGAAGAAGGAATGAAAGGAAGACGGGAAGATAGGAGGAAGGGAAGGAGGGAAGAAAGGAGGAAGGGAAGGAGGGAAGGAAGAAGATAAGGGGGAAAGGAGGAAGGGAAGAAAGGAGGAAGGGAAGGAGGGAAGGAAAGAAGAGAAGGGGCAAAAGGAAGAAAGGAAGAAGGAAAGAAAGGAAGAAGGGAAGAAAGGAGGAAGGGATAGAGGGAAGAAAGAAAGAAGGGGGAATAGGAAGAAGAGAAGAAAGGAAGAAGGGAAGGTGTGGGAAATTGTTATCTTTGGCTTTCACGGGGCTCGATCCTTAAGCTGACCGGGTGGTTGTAGTCTGTGTTGTGCAGGATGTGTGCTGGGAGAGAAATGGAGGCAGGGTGAGGCGTCGAGATGTCTGAGACTGGCCTGGTCAAGAGTGCAAACCTTTGTGCCAGCCCTGACCGCAGCCAGCCACAGGCGGGACTGGGAGCGAGGGGGGTTGGCGGTGGGAACATGCTTGGGAAATGTAGAGGGATCTGTGGAGATATTTATGTATAAGTTTGCCGTCTATACGAGCTCAGCTCGTGGTGGTGTGGCACCGATGTGCTCTGGTTTGCCTTTCTTTTGTAACAAACTGTTCGTCTTTCAAACGTAGCAGTGAGCTCCTCTCTCTCACGGCAGGGAAGGGGAAAAGATGCGGTTAAAGAGTAACAGCGCACCGCAAAGTCAGTTCAACCTCCCGGGCGAGCCAGGCTGTTACCAAACCCCACACTGAAACCTTGCTGTGGTTTCTCGCTCCTGGAAGGAGCGTGGGGAGAGGTTGGCTAGAGCCAGTCCTGGCAGAGCCCTCCTACAAGTCCTCCTCTTCCTCCTCCGCCCAGCCTCCTCCCATATACCCCCGTCCCGCCAAGCTTCGTACTGCTCCGCTCGCCCTCGTCGGAGCTGGTCGTTCGTCGTGACAAAGCCTTGCCCGGGCAGTCCCGAGCGGTGCCCGGTGCGCGGTGCCCGGTGCCCGGTGCGCGGTGCCCGGTGCGCGGTGCCCGGTGCCCGGTGCCGTTCCGCTCCGCCTCGCGCAAAATGCGCCCGGTGCCGCGCTGCGATCCCCGCTGGCTTTGCCTCCTGCTGCCGCTGCCGCTGCTGCTGCTGCTTACGGTGTGTGGGAACGGGATCGGGCACGGCGGGGTCCAGGGGGACACTGGGGAGGGGGGTACCAGGATCCCCGTCGCTGCTGCCCGGTGCGGCCGCGGCATGCCCGGGCATGAGCCGCCGGGCTGGGAAAGAGGCTAGCGAGGGGCTGGGGGGGTGGGTAGGTTGGGGGGCGGGGAGGTGGCTAGGTGGGGACGGAGTGGTAGACGGGGTTAGGGACTGGTGTGTGTTGAGGTTGTGGCGTTCAGGAGGGCGGTGTGAATGGGGGAGCCCCCGGAGTGGGGAGCAGGGGGCTGGGGAGAGCAGGGTTTGGGGGGCGCGGGGGGAGTGTCCCCTTTAGCAGTGTGCGTGGGGGGGGATCGCGGGGGTTGGGGCTTACGTGGGTTAGAGACACGGGGGGGGGGGGGGGGAGAGAGCTAGGGTTACAGTGGAGCTCACCTGATCCAGGTGCCAATGGGGGGGAACAGGGGTTATGGGGGTTCGCCTGTTCTGGGGGACATGGGGGGGACACACAGGGGTTATGGGGATTCACCTGTTCTGGGGGCCATGGGGAGGGGGGGGACAGGGATTATGGGGGTTCGCCTGTTCTGGGGGCCATGGGGGGGGAACAGGGGTTATGGGGGTTCACCTGTTCTGGGGGCCATGGGGGGGGAAACTGGCGTTATGGGGGTTCACCTGCTCTTGGGGCCATCGGGGGGCCTCTCCTAGCCCAGGTGCCAATGGTAGGGGGGAACAGGGGTTATGGGGGTTCACCTGTTCTGGAGGCCGGGGGGGACCTCACTTGGTCCAGGAGATTATTTTGGGGGGGGTGGGCTGATCTTATAGCGCAGCTTCCATGGCAGAGGGGCTGTGAGGGGAGCTAAAGGGGGGGGGGGTGTGTGTCACTTGGGAAAGTGGAGGCCAGGGGGAGGTGTTCACCTGGGCAGGACCCATGGGAGGGGAGCTGGGCTATGGGGGCTCACCTGGGCAGGTTTGCAGGGTACTGGGGCGGGGGGGTGTGGGGTGTGTGTGTACAGACGGACGACGGCTGAGACAGGGTGAAAGCAGCAGAGCGGAGGCGGGACAGGGATGGGTGACTTCAAGCCTCCTGGGTGTGGGGCAGGCGTGCAGGGCTGTGCAGGTGACGTGGGGCTGAGAAAGTGACGTGAGGCTGGGAGGTGGTGTGGGGCTGGAACTTTGCCCCATGGCCATGCCTGCGCCGGAGGGGATTTCCGCTGCCTTTGCTCCCGAGCTTTGTTTGCCGTTCGCTGTGGGGAAATCCCGTCCGTGCCCGGCCTGCCCGGGACGTTTGAAAGCAGCGGGGTGGGATGCGGGCAGCTTTGGGCTGCCTGCTGCAGGAATGCTGCCTCTCCGCCTTCCCCAGAGCGCCTCCAAACCCTTCCTGCCGCTGGGTTTTAAGGACACGAAATCCCACCTGTGCCTCTCCTATTCCCCCGGGGACTGGGGACCCTGGCTGTTGTTTCACCTGAGCTCAGGGGGATCCTGTTCTCCAGTTTATCCCAGAGATCCTGCCCTGATCTTTATTGTGGGTTTTCTGCTCTGAGTTTTATGCCAGGGATCCTGCCCAGGCTTTTATCCCGGGGATCTGCCCTGAACTGATTCTGGATTTCCTGCCCTGAGTTTTATTCCTGTGTTCTGCCCTGAGTTTTATGCCAGGGATCCTGCCCAGGCTTTTATCCTGGGGATCTGCCCTGAATTTATTGTGGGATCCTCTCTGAGTTTTATTCCTGTGTTCTGCCCTGAATTTTATGCCAGGGATCATGCCCAGGCTTTTATCCTGGGGATCTGCCCTGAACTGATTCTGGATTTCCTGCCCTGAGTGTTATTCCTGTGTTCTGCCCTGAGTTTTATGCCAGGGATCCTGCCCAGGCTTTTATCCCAGGGATCTGCCCTGAATTTTAGTGTGGGATCCTGCTCTGAGTTATTCCTGTGTTCCTACCCTGAGTTTTATGCCAGGGATCCTGCCCAGGCTTTTATCCCAGGGATCTGCCCTGAATTTTAGTGTGGGATCCTGCTCTGAGTTTTATTCCTGTGTTCTGCCTTGAGTTTTATGCCAGGGATCCTGCCCAGGCTTTTATCCCAGGGATCTGCCCTGAATTTTAGTGTGGGATCCTGCTCTGAGTGTTATTCCTGTGTTCTGCCCTGAGTTTTATGCCAGGGATCCTGCCCAGGCTTTTATCCCAGGGATCTGCCCTGAACTGATTCTGGATTTCCTGCCCTGAGTTTTATTCCTGTGTTCTGCCCTGAGTTTTATGCCAGGGATCCTGCCCAGGCTTTTATCCTGGGGATCTGCCCTGAACTGATCCTGGATTTCCTGCTCTGAGTGTTATTCCTGTGTTCCTACCCTGAGTTTTATGCCAGGGATCCTGCCTAGGCTTTTGTCCCAGGGATCTGCCCTGAATTTTATTCTGGGATCCTATCTCTGAGTTTGATCTCTGTGTTCCTGCCCTGAGTTTGTCTCTGGGGTTCTGTCCTCAGTTTCATCCCTGGGGTTTATCCCAGGGATTCTGCCCTGACTTGTATCTCCAGGACCATGCCCTGAGTTTTCTCCCAGGAATCCTGCCTTTTGTTTCATGTCAGAGATCCCAAGTTTTACCCCAAGGCTGGGCCAGAGGCTCTGCTGCCACAGGGAAGCCCAGCAGAGCTGCTGCCCTGGGCCATGTGGTTGCAGCTCCTGTAGTGGAAACCAGCAGTGCCTGGTCCGGGTTGAAGACAGTCAGCTCTTCATCCCCTTCCTTCCCTATGTTAGAATAGAATCAACCAGCTTGGAAAAGACCTCAGAGATCATCAAGTCCAACCTATTACCTAACACCTACCACCTCCTGACAACTAAACCATGCCTCCAAGTGCCACATCCAAGCCTTTTCTGAACACCTCTGGGGACTCCACCACCTCCCTGGGCAGCACATCCCAGTGGCCAATTCCTCTTTCTGTTGTCCGGCAGAGCTCACGTAGAACCTGCCTGAGAAAGCCAAGCCTTGTTAAACCGTCACTTTAGGGCACACTGTTCACCACCTTTTACATTTCCCCCCTCTCTCCTCCCCCTTTTTTAATAGCAAAGAGGAGGGGGAACCACCCGGGGCTGGTGGTGCCCCACGTGATGATCACACGATCTTGTGGCTGCAGCTCCTTCCTCTGCTCACCGATGCTTGCTTGCATCATACCTGGATCTGGGCCCATGGAGGAACGCTTGCTGGAGCTCATATTCCATCTACAGTGGGAAAACCCCCCTGCTTTTCAGACCTGTGCCCTTGGAGGAGAGCCACCTGGGGGGGGCTGAGATGCCTGCAGACCCCTGGCATCTCTTTTAGTCCCGGGCCAAGAGCTTCTCTGTGCTGCATGGATGCTGAGTCAGATGGTCACTGATGGATGTGGCACTTAGTGCCATGGTTTAGCAGTCATGAGGTTTAGGGGTCATGAGGTTTAGGGGTCATGAGGTTTTGGGTGACAGGTTGGACTTGATGATCTTTGAGGTCTTTTCCAACCTTATTGATTCTATGATTCTATGATGGCCAGGAGCTCAGTAAGGAGTCAGTGAGGGCTGTGTCTGCCTGCTCCCTGAAGGTGATCAAGGCCCTGGAGCAACCTGGGCCAGTGTGAGGTGACCCTGCCCACGGCAGGGAGGTTGGAACTGGATGATCTTTAAGGTCCTTTTCGACCCAAACCATTTTGTGATTCTAGAATCATGGCATTCCAGCATGCTGGGGGTTGGAAGTGACCTCTGGAGATCATCCAATCCAACCCCCCCCTGCTCCAGCAGGGCACCCACAGCAGCTTGCCCAGGAGCACAATGCCCAGGGGGGGTTGGAAGCTCTCCAGAGAAGACAACTCCACAACCTCTCTGGGCAGCCTGCTCCAGGCCTCCAGCACCCTTGAAGTTTCTCCTTAACTAAGGGGGGGTGTTTGGGAGGGTGTTCCAACTCCTTCCTTGGGATCACAGAATCCCAAAAATCCTCTCATTTGGATCACTTCAGGAGGAAAGCAAATCAGGGATGGAAGCAGGGAAAGTTCAAAGCTTGAGGCTTCCCAAAGCTTTTTCTCCAGCCCTGATCATCCATCAGGAAAGAGCTGCTGAGGGTGTTGGGGATTCCTCTGCCTGCTAATTCCTCTGCCTTGAGGCAACTCTTGCTTGCTTGGGATGTTTGCTGTGGGTGAAAAAGTATGACTCTTGGATACCACAGCTCCCAGCCTGGTTCCTGCCATGCTTGGCAAGGCTGATAGGTTAGTCAGGGCTGGCAGCCCTGCCCTGCCAAGGGCTCTGGGGGGTGGGGGGATGTTGCACTTGAACTGCACTTGCTGAGGAAGGTGGTGTATGAACTTGTGCAAGCTCTGCTGAGCTGCTGCTTCGTGAACAACAGTGGAAAATCCTTGTGCTTAAGGGGCCTCTCCAAACAGCAGATAGTGCTGGGGTGCTGCTCTGCTCACCTCCCCAGCCTGGCACAGCTTGGATGGGGAAGGAAAAGTTGTTTCATTCCTTCGTGGGTGGGGGAGCAGGCTGCCCAGTTTCAGTCCCTGAGGACTTTGAAGACCAGAGTGGGTAAAGCCCTGAAAACTGGGAGGTAAAAGCAAGAATCCTCCCTTGGAAAAGCACTTTCTCAACTTGCCAGCCCTCCCAGCTGGAAAAATAAGCAGTGAGAGCAAACCCTGGGCTGCATCAAAAGATGTGTGGCCAGCAGCTCAAGGAGAGCTGGGAGGTGATTCTCTCGAGGGAGAGGATTCTGCCCCTTGACTCTGCTCTCAAGAGACCTCACCTGGAGTACTGCCTCCAGTTCTGGCGCCCCCAGCACAGGAAGGACATGGAACTGTCAGAGAGGGTCCAGAGGAGGCCACAAAGATGAGCAGAGGGCTGGAGAACCTCCCCTCCTGGGGCCAGGCTGGGAGAGCTGGGGCTGTTCAGCCTGGGGAAGAGAAGGCTCCAGGGAGACCTTAGAGCAGCCTTTCAGTACCTGAAGGGGCTCCAGGAGAGCTGGGGAGGGACTTTTGACAAGGACTTGGAATGACAGGATGAGGGACAGTGCCTTTGAGCTGGAAGAGGGGAGACTGAGACTGGAAATGAGGAAGAAATTCTTTAGGGTGAGGATGGAGAGACTCTTGGCACAGGTTGCCCAGGGAGGTTGTGGATGCCTCATCCCTGGAAGTGTTTAAGGCCAGGCTGTATGGGTCTCTGAGCAACTTGGGTAGTGGGAGGTGTCCCTGCCCATGGCAGGGTGGTTGGAACTGGATGAGCTTTAAGATCCCTTCCAACCCAACCCATGCTGTGATTCTGTGCAGTGCAGAGCCAGAAGCTGTTGGAGGGCTGTGGATTTGATTCTCTGAGTCAGGGTCTGGAGATGGCTCTGTTCCTAGGCTGGACAGGTCTCCGTGCTCTGTGCCTTGGTGGTGGTGTGCTAGGATTGTCCCCTGCTTGGCCTGGCTGCTCTCAGCTGTGTTGTTTGTGAGTGCTGGAGCTGCTGGGGCTGGTTTGGGAGCTCACACCCTTCCCTTGGGCTGGCGCGGGAAGTGTCCGGGGAGGAGAAGGGGGGGAGTGAAATCTGCTCCATAGATGGCCAGGCTGGCCCAGAGGCCAGCCACTCAACTTGGTTCTCTATTGTTTCAGCCTTTGGAGGCAGCTTCTGACTCACAGAAGAAATATTTGCTTGAGGAGGCAGGTTTTGGCATCTGGGAGGGGAAGGGGATGAGGACGGTGCCTCTGCTGCAGGAGCTGCCCTGCAGCGTGGTCAGGAATTGTTTGGGTTGGAAAAGATCTTCCAGAGCATGGAGGCCAAGCCTTAACCCAGCACTGCCAGGGCACCCTCAAACCGTGGTCCTCAGCACCACATCTCCAGGGCTTTGAAAGCCTTCCAGGGATGGGGACTCCACCACTGCCCTGGGCAGCCTGGGCCAGGCCTGGACAACCCTCAAGGGGATGAAATTGTTCCTCATGGCCAAGCTGAACCTCCCCTGGGGCAGCTTGAGGCCATTTCCTCTTGTCCTGTTCCTTGGGAGAAGAAACCAACCCCCACCTGACTCCATCCTCCTTTCAGGGAGCTGCAGAGAGCAATGAGGTCTCCCTCAGCCTCCTTCTCCCCAGCTCCCTCAGCTGCCAGCCCTGTTCTCCAGACCCTTCCCCAGCTTCCTTGCCCTTCTCTGGACACTTCATCACTTCCTAAAGCCCAGGGTAGAGGGGCAGAGACTGGAGGTGGGGGCAAGTTTACATCCATTTATATCCCTGGAGCAGCTGTGCTGGCTGAGAGACCGAAGGGCACTGCCCCCCCCCGGGGACATTGGGGCACCCACAGGCCCCCCAGGACCCTGCTGCAGCGAGTGGCCATTCCTGTCCAGCATCACACCCCCCTCCCAGGGCTGGAACTGGCTGTGGCTGGGCTGTGCCCTGGCAGCCTGGAGCAGGCCAGGTGTCCCTGTGGGCACCAGAGCCACCCACCAGCCTTGACAGCAGGGCTGGCTTCCTCCCCACAAACGCCCTCCCTGTTCCCCTTCCCTCAGCCTTCCATTTCCTTCGCTGCTGTGGGTTCACATGCTCAGAAAGCAGGGCAGGGAAGGGGGGGTTGGTGTCACCCAGGGGAGCCTTTGCCTTGCTGAGGAGCTGGCACGCAGCACTCACACAGGGTCACAGAGTGCTGGCCCTCTGCAAACTTCCTCCTCATGCTTGGCCAAGGAATTGTCTACCCTGGGAGCCCTTCACCTCCTTCAAGGGGAGGGTTGGGTCCTCTGGGTCCATTCATGGATTCATGGAATGAGGTTTTTTTTAAACCATTGTGCACCTCACAGACCTTACACAGATTCAGAGAATGCTTTGGGGTGGAAGGGACCTTCAAGCTCATCCAGCTCCAACCCCCTGCCATGGGCAGGGACACCTCCCACCAGCCCAGGTTGCTCAAGGCCTCATCCAACCTGGCCTTGAACACCTCCAGGGAGGGGCCCTGAGCTCCTCTCCTGCTTCCCTGAAGCACACTTGGGCAGGGCATCTCTTGCCCATCTCTTCCTTCCCTTGTCCTGTGGATTCAGGATGGCTTTTAACCCAGGTTCTTCCATGTGCTTTTAGCAGCAGGTTTCTTTGGGAGCTGCTGCTGCAGCAGCACTGAAGAGGAGAGACAAATCAGATCCCTTGGAGCCAGCCAGGCACACTGATCACTATTCAGGGACATGCCCTGCAGGTAAGGTGGTCTCAAACATTGGTCCCACCAAACATTGTTCACACCATGTTCAGCCTCCTCATGCTTCTGCCTGCTGAGCCAGCATGTCCATGCTCCTTGTGAGGAGGCAGCAGGTGCTCCAGCTCTCCTCTGCTCCACTGTCATGAGGTCTATGGACTCCTAATGGGAACATTTTCATAGAATCATAGAATGGTCTGGGTTGGAAGGGATCTCCAAAGGACATCTCTGCAGTCAACAGGGATGTCCTCAACTAGATCAAGTTGCCCAGATCCCTGTTGAGCCTCACAACCAACCTCTGGCTGGTTCCTGGTTTGCCTCTTCGCTGGCAGCAGAATCAAATCCCTCACTGCAGAGACATCTGCATCCTGTCCTAGAATCACAGGATGGGTTGGGTGGGAAGGGACCTTTGAAGCTCATCCAGTCCAACCCCCCTGCACTCAGCAGGGACATCTCCAGCTAGAGCAGGTTGCTCACAGCCCAGTCACACCTGACCCTGAATGTCTCCAAGGATGGAGCCTCCACCACCACCTCCCTGGGCAGCCTGTGCCAGTGTTCCACCACCCCCACAGTGCAGAACTTCTTCCTAATCATAGAATCATGGAATCAATAAGGTTGGAAAAGACCTCAAAGGTCATCAAGTCCAACCTGTCACCCAGCACCTCCTGACTACTAAACCATGGCTCCAAGGGACACATCCAAGCCCCTCTTGAGCACCTCCAGGGATGGGGACTCCACCACCTCCCTGGGCAGCACATCCCAATGGCCAATCTCTCTGTGAAGAACTTTCTCCTCCCCTCCAGCCTAAACCTCCCCTGGCACAGTTTGAGACTGTGTCCTCTTGTTCTGGTGCTGGGTGCCTGGGAGAAGAGACCAACCCCCACCTGGCTCCAACCTCCCTTCAGGGAGCTGGAGAGAGCAAGAAGGTCTCCCCTGAGCCTCCTCTTCTCCAGGCTAAGCAACCCCAGCTCCCTCAGCCTCTCCTCACAGGGCCCTCCAGACCCCTCTCCAGCCTCGTTGCCCTTCTCTGGACACCTTCAAGTCTCTCAATGTCCTTCTGGAACTGAGGAGCCCAGAACTGGACCCAGGACTCCAGGTGTGGCCTAACCAGTGCTGAGCACAGAGCACAATGACTTCCCTGCTCCTGCTGGCCACACTCTTCCTGATCCAGGCCAGGATGCCATTGGCCCTCTTGGCCCCCTGGGCACACTGCTGGCTCATGTTCAGCTGCTGTCAGCTGCTACCCCCCAGGTCCCTCTCTGCCTGGCTGCTCTCAGCCACTCTGTCCCCAGCCTGTAGCACTGCTTGGGGTTGTTATGGCCAAAGTGCAGCACCTGGCACTTGGACTTGTTCAATGCCATCCTGTTGGACTCTGCCCATCTGCCCAGCCTGGCAAGGTCCCTCTGCAGAACCCTTCTACCCTCTACCAGATCCACTCCTGCCCCCAGATTGGTGTCACCTGCAAATTTACTGCTGATGAACTCAATCCCCTCCTCCAGATCATCAATACAGATATTGAACAGGATGGAGGCCAGCACTGATCCCTGGGGGACACCACTAGTGCCTGGCTGCCACTACCTGATGCCCAACCTAAATCTGCCCTGCTCCAGTTTCAAACCCTTGCCCTGTTTCACCTCCTCTGCTGCTGGCTCACAGGCTGCCCCTTCTCTTTCTCCTCCACCTCTTCTTGCAGGTGAGCATGCTGAGCAGCACTGTGAGGGGCAGAACTGCTCCACTACATGTCTGCCCTGCAACGACAACGAATTCACTGAGTACCCAAACGACTTCCTCAAGTGCCTGCGCTGCCGGGTGTGTCGAGAAGGTATGAGCTGGGGGGTGAGAAGGTGACCCAGGCTGCTGGCATGGGCTGGCTTCAGCTGACCACAGACCTCTCCCTTGGAAAGCATTGGAACCTGCAGCATCCCCAAAGAGTGGCTGAGGCTGGGGCTGCAATGCTGTTGCTTGTACCAGACCTACATTCTCTGCTCAGTGCATAGGTTCATGGAATGGGTTGGGTTGGAGGGGGCCTTGAAGATCAGCCAGTTCCAACCCCCCTGCCGTGGGCAGGACACCTTCCACTAGCTCAGGTTGCTCCAAGCCTCCTCCAGACTGGCCTTGAACACCTCCAGGAAGGCTGCAGAGAGACTTTTCCTGAGGGTCCCTCGAGCCAGGCCAAGAGGGAATGGTTTGAAGCTGCGGGAGAGCAGGGTTAGAGTGGAGCTGAGGAAGAAGTTCTTCAGCAGGAGGGTGGTGAGAGCCTGGCACAGGCTGCTCAGGGAGGCTGTGGATGCTCAAGGCCAGGTTGGATGAGGCCTTGAGCAGCTGGGTCTAGTTGAGAGCTGTTCCTGCCCCTGGTGGGGAGGTTGGGGCAGATGAGCTCTGAGGTCCCTTCCAGGATTCTGTGACTTGGTGCTCCTCAGGCTTGTGGGCTAAGGATGTGAGCAGGTGGAGGAGTGTGATGTGGAGGGCTTGGGGATAGAGCAATCTCTCTTCTCACTGCAGATCAGGTGGAGATAAGTCCCTGCCAAGCCACCAGGGACACTCAGTGTGCCTGCAGGAGTGGCACCTTCTGCTCCCCGGACCACCCCTGCGAGATGTGCCAGAAGTGCCGGCCCCGGTGAGCTGGGTGATGAGCTGGGGATGGGGCCTGCAGGGATGGCTGCTGGGGGGAGGTGTCCAGCTGAACTCACCCTGTCCCCTTTTCCCCTTCCCAGGTGTCCCAAGGGTGAAGTGGAGCTGGCTCCCTGCTTGCCTCACAGTGACCGCCGCTGTGGTCCTCCCACCGGTACCTTCTCCGACTCCTCCAGTGAGTGGGGGAGCTGCTGGAGGAGGGCAGATGGGCTGAGGGAGGCAGGTGGGGGCTGAGGGGGACACCAGGAGCTGCTCCCCACACACCTTTTGCTTTATCTGCTTTAGACAATGTGCTCCTGGCCGTTGGAGTGGTGGTTCTTGTGCTCCTGCTCCTGCTTGTCCTCTTCATCCTCTGGAGGTGCTGCTGCCGCCGGTCCTCAGGTGAGCACCAGGCATCCTGTGGGGAGCAGCTGAGGGAGCTGGGGGTGTCCAGCCTGGAGAAAAGGAGGCTGAGGGAAGACCTCATTGCTCTCTGCAAGGAGGCTGGAATCAGGTGGGGGTTGGTCTCTTCTCCCAAGGAATAAGGGACAGGACAAGAGGAAATGTCCTCAAGTTGCCCCAGGGCAGGTTCAGGGTGGCCATGAGGAACAATTTCATCCCTTTAAGGGTTGTCCAGGTCTGGCCCAGGGCAGTGGTGGAGTCCCCATCCCTGGAGGGCTTTCAAAGAGATGTGTTGCTGAGGGCCATGGTTTGGTGGTGCCCTGGCAGTGCTGGTTTGACTCCATGACCTGAAAAGGTCTCTTCCAGCCCAACTGGTTCTGGGGTTCTCTGACCCTTTGAGCTCTCACCCTGGCTGGAGGCTCTGGGGTGTGGGCTGGGTGGGAGGAAGGCCCTGCCTGGGGGAAGAGGGACTCACAGCACAGTTTTCATCTTCCAGGAGATGGCAGAGACCTGAGCAGCAAGTCCTGCAGCACGCTGGTGAGTTGCTGGGATGGTGCTGGGGTCATGTTTGAGGAGCTGGGCTGAGGTCCTCCCTCTGCTCCCTGCTTTGCCTGCAGCTGCTTGGGAGGTTGGAGGAGCTTGGGGATGAGTCTCATCCCTGCAGGGGTGTGGCAGAGCAAGGGGGAAGGGTCTTTGGTAGTGCCCTGCTCTCTGTGGGGTGCTTGCAGCCCCCTCCCCCAGTGCTGTTAACCCTTTCCTGGCAGAGGGGCTGGCGCACCCAGGGTCTCCAGTGGGGCCTCTTCAAACCCAAGTGACCAAGTGAGCTGTGCCCTTGAGTTGGCAGCAGGGTGGCTGCCACCACATTTAAGGTCAGGCTTGATGGGGCTCTGAGCAACCTGCTCTAGCTGGGGATGTCCCTGCAGCAGCAGGGGAGTTGGTGTAGGTGACCCTTAAGGGTCCCTTCCAACCCAATCCAGGCTGGGATTCTGTGGTCCCTGAGGGGCTGGCATGAGCCCTGGCCTCCTCCTGGGACCTCCTGACCTGTCTGGTTTCTGCTTCTCTCCTGCTGCAGGACTACCTGGTGCAGCAGCTGGGGAGGGCCCGCAGGGGGGACCTGGGGACGAGAGACAACGACCAGAACGAGCGCCGGGACAAGCTGCTGCCAGGGGCACCAGGCCTGGGCACTGCCAGCCTGCCAGGGCCAGAGGTACAACAGTGGTACCCCTGGGCCAAGCTCTGCTGCTTCTCTCTTTGCCTTCACCAAGCTCAGCAAGCTTGGGAGGGCTTCCAGGGCTGGAGCACGGCTTGTGCACAGAGGTGGTGTGGGGGCTCCTGGCCTCGTCGTGGGTTCAGGATGGCAAAGTCTGCCCCTTGCAGTCAGCTGGCAGAGTCCTCTGCAGGCTTAGTGCTGAGCAAACCTTGGCTCAGGGATGGAGAACCTCCCCTGAGGGGACAGGCTCAGGGAGTTGGGGTTGTTCAGCCTAGAGAAGTGAAGGCTCCAAGGAGCCCTCAGAGCAGCCTTCAGTACCTGAAGGGGCTCCAGGAGAGCTGGGGAGGGACTTTGACAGAGGCTGGGAGTGCCAGGATGAGAGGCAATGGCTTTGAGCTGGGAGAGGGGAGACTGAGGCTGGAGATGAGGAAGAAATTCTTTAGAGTGAGGGTGGTGAGACACTGGAACAGGCTGCCCAGGGAGGCTGTGGATGCTTCCTCCCTGGAGGTGCTCAAGGCCAGGCTGAATGAGGTCCTGAGCAACCTGGGCTGGTGGGAGGTGTCCCTGCCCTTGGCACAGGGGTTGGACCCCTGGAACCCAGCCCATTCTCTGAATCTGTGAACCACAGCTCGTTGGCTGGGACCCATGAGGCAGCTCTGCCCTGCTCCTGGGCTGCTGTCATCCCAGAGCAGGGATGGGAAGGGATAGATGTTCTGAGGGGGGAGATTGTGATCTCCTGCCCTGGAAGCCCCCAGAGGGAGGGAGAGGGTCTCCAACTCCCTATTGATGGGGCTTGGGGTCAGTGTTTGTGCTGGGGCTTCCTGGGTGCTTCAGGCTGTTGTCTTTCCAGGTGATGGTGCCCAGGACCAGTGCCATCCCCAGGAGGAATCTGGTTCCAGTGCCAGGAAGTGACCCTGTTAAGGGTAAGTGTTGTGGCCTGGGGGCTGTGCTGGGAGGCAGGGAGGGCACCAGCCTGCAGGGGGGACACACACACACACACACAAAGCCCTGTGATAGTTTTAGGCTATGCCTTTAAAACATAGTGATGCAGTAAAAGGGAACTAAATCACTCTTGGGTGTGAAAAGGACAACCAAGGTGATTCTAAACAATCCCATTGGAGAGATATCTACCAGAAGCTTGGTTGTACCAAAACAATTCTCTCTTCTCCTCTTGCTTCTTGGCTCTGGAGAGATCC
The DNA here is from genome assembly GCF_026170545.1 of Melanerpes formicivorus. Classification (NCBI taxonomy): domain Eukaryota; kingdom Metazoa; phylum Chordata; class Aves; order Piciformes; family Picidae; genus Melanerpes; species Melanerpes formicivorus. The sequence continues at coordinate 3,341,152 of NW_027142386.1, read as the reverse complement.
TAGCTTGCTCCTGCTTGCCCTTGGCTGCATTGTTGTGGTGTTAACTTTCTCTGCTTCTGTCTCCTTTCTCCCTTCTTTTGTGCAGGAGGGTAGGAGGGGTGGGCAGAAAAGGAGCAGCTAGCAGCTTCCCCTGGCCTTTGACCCTGGGGGGGAGGTTCTTGTGCTGTTTGTTAATTGGAAACCCCTGTAAATGTTGTAAATCCTGGAGATTTTGTCCAGATCCTTTGCAGTCCACTGCAGATTGGAGTTTTGCCTGTGTCCAGAGAAGGGCCATGAGGATGAGCAGAGGGATGGAGCTGCTCTGCTGTGAGGACAGACTGAGGGAGTTGGGGTTGTGCAGGCTGGACAGGACAAGTATCCAAGGAGACCTAATTGTGGCCTTCCAGGATCTGCAGGGGGCTCCAAGATAGCTGGGGAGGGACTTTTGAGGGTGTCAGGGAGGGATAGGACTGGGGGGGATGGAGCAAAACTAGAGGTGGGGAGATTCAGATTGGATGTGAGGAAGAAGTTGTTCCCCAGGAGGGTGGTGAGAGCCTGGCACAGGCTGCCCAGGGAGGTGGTGGATGCCTCCTGCCTGGAGGTGTTTGCAGCCAGGCTGGAGGTGGCTGTGAGCAACCTGCTGTGGTGTGAGGTGTCCCTGCCCATGGCAGGCGATTGGAACTGGCTGAGCCTTGAGGTCCCTTCCAACCCTGACAGTTGTGTGATTCTAAATACAGCTTTCCTTTGCTTCCAGCTGAGCTGGGCTGGCAAAGTTAATGTTGGGGGAGAAGTTTCAACCCAGCACAAGCCCTTCCTGCCCCAGCTGCCCACCCTGAGCTTCTCCCTTCTCCTCCCTCTAGTTCTGCGACGCTCCTTTGACCTCTTTGCTGAGGTTGTGCCCCTGAAGGACTGGAGGAGGTATGGCAGAGCCCTGGACCTGCCGGACAACGACATCGACCTGGCAGAGCAGAACAACAAGTACACAAGGGAGTGCTTTGTCCAGATCCTCACCACCTGGCACCACAAGCAGGGCTTGAATGCCTCTGTGAACACACTGCTGGACACCCTGCACCAGATCAGTCTTGGAGGGATTGCAGACAGCATCTCCACCAGCCTGGTCCAGCAGGGCCTTTTCCAGCACGAAGGGAGCTGAAGAGCAGGACAGGTGCTGGCACCTCCCCACTTGGAGCTGAAGCTGTGAATACCTCCTGAGGGAACACTTGAGTTCTATTTTTTTGAGGGTTTTTTATCCATAGCTCTCTTGTGGCCCTTCTCTTCCCTTCTCCTCCCTTTCTCTTCCCTTCTCCTCCCTTTCTCTTCCCTTCTCCTCCCTTTCTCTTCCCTTCTCTTCCTTTCTCTCCCTTTCTCTTCCCTTCTCTTCCTTTCTCTTCCCTTCTCTTTCCTTCTCTTCCCTTCTCTTCCCTTTTCCTCCCTTCTCCCTCCTTCTCTTCCCTTCTCCTCCCTTCTCCCTCCTTCTCTTCCCTTCTCTTCCCTTCTCCTCCCTTCTCTTTCCTTCTCTTCCCTTTTCCTCCCTTCTCCCTCCTTCTCTTCCCTTCTCTTCCCTTCTCCCTCCTTCCCTTCCCTTCTCTTCCCTTCTCCTCCCTTCTCTTTCCTTCTCTTCCCTTTTCCTCCCTTCTCCCTCCTTCTCTTCCCTTCTCCTCCCTTCTCCCCCCTTCTCCTCCCTTCTCCCTTCTCCTCCCAAAGCCATTGCACAGCTCAGCTGAGCCTGGAGAAGCTGAGCCTCTCCTGAAGCACAGAGCTCATGGTCTTCTCTGCTGAAGCTTAATGGACTCCACGTTGGTGCTTCCTTCTTGAAATCCAAGCTGCTGGCACCTGGATTTCCCCTGGCTCCATGCAGAAGAGCCTAGAACAAGCCTTGAAAGCTGCCTCTGGGACTGCCTCACTTGGAAGCACTGAAGAGAAGGACCTGGTTTTTAACTGGAAGATCCTTTTTTTTTCTTGGGGAGGTTGTTCTTGGCATCATGCAATGGCTTCTGCTTGTAGGACATCTCTGAGCTGGCCAGCAGGCTCCTTGTGGATGCTTGGAGGGCAAGCAGGAAGTGGGTTCTTGGGTTACTGTCGAGGTTCCAGGTGGTAGTGGTTCTGCCTGCTGTTGGGAAGCAGTTTGCAACTGGACTTTTGAGCAGAGTGGGAATGGTCTCCTTGCTCCCTGGGCTCTCCTAAGGAAAGGGTTGGTGCAGGGAGCAAGCCAGCTCCTCCTGGGAGCAGGATGGGCAAAGTGGGCAGCAAGCTGTTGGTGTACCAGGACCCTCCTTCTCCACAGCCCTGGTTCCCTTCCCTTGGCCCAGGGCTGGCTCCTGGTCGGTTAGTTCCCTTCCCTGGCCTCTGGCTGTCTCCAGCCAGCCTGGAGGGCTGAAAGCACTGAGGTCTGAGCTGTGGGTACCTGCCACCCATCCCTCCATCCTCTGGCTAGGATGGCTTCCTCCTCAAGCACTTTGCCCCTTGCTCTGCCTCTCACACATAGCTCAGGGACAACTTGGCTGGGGAGAAAACCCCAAACTACTGCATTGCTTGGGCTGAGCCCAGCAGCACCCAGCAGGCTCTCCCCACTGCTGCCCTCCTGCTTGGCACCCCTCCTCAAACCTCTCACCCTGGGGGTCCCCCACTGCCCCTTATGCCAACCTGGGGCAGGCTGGACTGGCTGATCCTGAAGCCCCCTTCCAACCTGGAATTCTGTCTTGAAGGTCACTCCCAACCAAATCCATTCCCCACCCTGGGTGATAGGGGAGCTGGTGAGTGGCATCCCTAATCCTCTCTCCACAGCCAAACCCATTCCTTACCCAGGGTGCTGGGGGAGCTGGTGAGGAGCATCCCCAATCCTCTCCCCACAACCAAACCCATTCCCCACCCAGGGTGCTGGGGGAGCTGGTGAGGGGCATCCCCAATCCTCTGCCCACAACCAAACCCATTCCCCACCCAGGGTGATAGGGGAGCTGGTGAGGAGCATCCCCAATCCTCTGCCCACAACCAAACCCATTCCTCACCCAGGGTGCTGGGGGAGCTGGTGAGGGGCATCCCCAATCCTCTGCCCACAACCAAACCCATTCCTCACCCAGGGTGCTGGGGCAGCTGGTGAGGAGCATCCCCAATCCTCTGCCCACAATCAAGGGGGGGTGCCCCCATGCCCATTCCCTCCCTGCTGCTGCCCTCTCCTCCCCACCCCACACAGCCAGGAGCAGGCAGGTTGTATTTATGTATTTATTTAGCAACTGTAAACTTGTACAGATCTTTTTTTTTTTAACTTAAACTAATACAAAAATAGTAGTTTTTGATTTTTTTTTTCCTCTTTTTTGGTGTTTTTTATTTGTCTCTCTTTTTCATTTCTTTTCTCTATGCATGAGTGTGGTTTTTTATAACAGAGAGCTCTGGCCCAGCCAGTTTAATTCCAAGTGTGGTTGGTTGGTTGGTTGGTTGGTTTTTTTACATCTCTTTTTATGAAGGAAGAATAAACTTGGTAAGACAAAAAAATTAACCCTCCTGATTTCTCATCTTTTTTGTTTGTGGGGTTTTTTTCCCCCCCCTCTCTCTTTCATAGATTTATTTAGTTATTTGCTCATTTATCATCCACCACCACCACCACTACCACCTCCTCTCAACCTCTTGCTCTGCCCTAACGTTGGCCATGAGCTGGTCGTGGTTTCAGTGGGCACCGAAGAAGCTGGACCAAGGTTGTTCAGCAGGTTCCCCCCCCCGGCTCCACCTGGCACTGAGTGGAGGACCCAGGGCCCCCACTTGGGGTGGGAGTCAAATCCTCAGCAGCAAGCAACCCTGGGCTCTGCCTTCACCCCACACACACACTCATGAGCCCTGCAAAAGCAGGAGGCTGAAATCTCCACCCTGCAGCATGCAGGGTTGGGACCCCCCAGGGCCAGGCTGAACTTCCCCCTCCCTCCCCCCCCCCTCATGATGGAGCTGCTGCTGCCCACGGTGGGGGGCTGTGGTGCTCCCCACTCTGCCTGCAGCTAGCCAGGGCTCTGTGTGCTGCAATAGCTGTGTTGCAAATCCATGCAGTGCTGAGTGAGAGGGGCTCTGCTGGGGCCCCCCCCACCAAAGAGCCCCCTAGAGCTGCCCACCACCCCCCACACCGCAGTGGGGTTCAGTGGTGACGCAGGGCTGGGGCAAGTGCTAAAAGCAGGAGCTCGTAGTGACCTGCCAGGAGGCTTCATGCCCAGGCTCTTGTCCTGGGCAGCCCCTGTGTGTCTCCCCAGCATGCAAACCTGGGCTGGGAGCTCCTGCAGAGCCAGGCACATGCAGGGTTTGGTGCTGGGGGCCTGGCCCGGGGAAGGCAAAGTGGAGCTCGGAAGCAGCGGCGAGCGCCCGGGTTGGAAAGAGTAAGAAAGTTGTTGTCCTACCTTACACTGAGTGTAAGCTCCCTGGAGCTGCCTGCATCCCAGGCTGAGGGTGAGCCATGTGAAACCAGGGACTCCAAGGTGCTCTGCAAGGCCAGCCAGGAAGAGGAGCAATTGGAGGGGACACCACCAGAAGCATCCCTATGGAGCATCCCTGTCCGAGCAGCCCTAACGTGCTCCAGCAGCAGCCTCTGGGCCAGGGGTGGCCTCAAAGGAGCTTCTCCCTTCAAGGCTGGGGAGGGTGAACAGAGGTTTGGGTCCCTCCTGCTCCCCTGCCCTGCCTGGCAGCAGCCCAAAGCCCTGGGGCCACATTGCCTTCTCCCTGCCTCCAAGGACACAGGTGGGACTGGCAGAGTCCGAGGGTGCTGTACAGGGAGGGAGTTTCGGTGGACAGATCCTGCCAAGCTGCTCTGCTGTCCCTGTCCCCCTCGGGAGGGCTGGGTGGGTGGGGAAGGGGGGTGCTGGTGTCACCCCAAGCAGGGCACAAGGATGCCCCATGCCCAGCAGCTTCCTCCCAAACACACAGGGACCACGCTGGGCTTTGACAACACCATTTATTACAATGGAGCCTTGCAGGCTTAAAAGCCCAAAGGTGAGGGCCTGGGCTTGGGTTCTGGTGTGGCAAGTTTGGGGGGAAAGAGATCTGAGTTTGGGATGGGGGTTGGGTGGGGTTGTGTTGTTTGTTTTGATTGTTTTGGGGTTTTTTTTTGCTTTAAGTTTTCTTTCTAAACAGAAATGAAAAGTTAAGAGGCAAGGGAGCAGAGGGCTCCTGCCCCCTCCTGCTCCCCAAGCTAGGACAGACCCCCACTTGTGAGTAGAAGGAGGGAAGCTGCAGTGCCTGGAGGCGTTTGGGGGACCCAGGCTGGGTCCCCCTGCACCTTGCCTGCCCCTGCTGCAAGTCGAAGGGGGTGGCAGGACCCCCAGAGCAGCTCTGGTTGCCCAGGGTGGCGAGATGCCACCAGGCAAACCAGCCCCATCCCGCAGCTTCGGGTGACAAACTCGAGTGGAAGTGGGACGGGTTTCTTCTTCTTCCTTCCTCCTCCTGCTGCTGCTGCTGCTGACATCCAAACACAACAAAGGCAAAAAGAAAAGCAGGAGACAGCCCTCGTGCTCCTGTAAACGCTGAGTTTCTCCTGCTCCTTGGGTCTCTGCTGGCAGCCACGGGCATGGGGAAAGCAGAGCTCCAGCGGTGCCGGGGGCTGGCAACTCGGCCCCGAGCCCCTGCGCAGGGCCAAGCCCCTGCTGCCACCAGCTTCTCTCCTCTGGGGCTTCGGGCTGGTGGTGTTCACTCTACACCTGGCGCTGGGGCAGGTCACCCCACCCTTCCTCCTCCTCCTCCTCCTCCTCCTCCCCATCTCCTCCCAGGGATGCTGGAGCCAGGGCAAGGACGGGCGCTCAAACCACAGCCGAGGAGGAGGAAGAGGAGGAAGAAGAGGAGGCTGTGGCTGCCGACGAGGAAGGAGAGGAAGAAGGGGAGGAGGAGGCATTCCAGAAGAGCCATCGCCTCTTGGGCTGCCGTTTGAGGTGGAGGTAGTCTTCCTTCTCCCGCTCCTTCTTCGCCCGCTGGTAGTGATCCTCCTCCTTCAGGTACCACACCGGCGGCCAGCGGTGCTTCTCGAAGTACTCCTGGTTCTCTGCAGGGACACGGGGAGGCAGGGAGGGCATGAGGATGGGGCTGAGAGTGAGGACAGCACCAGGGCCACCAGCAAGCCTCCCCCCACCCCTCCCTGGCTCCCCCCCCACCACTCACCTCCCGACATGGCCTTCATGTCGCGGGGGAACTTGCGGCAGACGTTGTTGTAGTTGGTGCAGATGTGGTGCAGGCACCAGTCGGCCAGCTGGTAGGCGCAGTGGAACTGCAAGAGAGGGAGCCCAGCTCACGGCCATCCCCCAGCACTGACCACTGGGGGAGCAGGAGGCAGCACAGCAGCCCAGAAGAAACGTTCAGGACGGACAAGATCCACCCCCTAGGGTCGCAGAGCGCTGGAACAGGCTGCACGGAGAGGTTGTGGAGTCTTCTCCTCGGGAGGCTTTCAAGTCCCCATTTGGATGTGTTCCTGTGAGACCTGTGCTGGATTCTATGCTCCTGCTCTGGCAGGGGGGGTTGGACTCACTGATCTCCAAAGGTCCCTTCCAACCCCTAACATCCTGTGATCCTCTGATCACCAAGTCCAACCATTAACCCTACTCTACAAGGTTCACCCCTGGACCATCTCCCCAGGCACCACATCCAAACCCTTCAAACACATGCAGGGTTGGTGACTCTACCACCTCCCTGGGCAGCACATTCCAATCCCTGACCACTCTTGCCCTGAAAATCTAAACCTCCTCAGCCACAGCTTGAGGCAGTGCCCCCTTGTTCTATCACTGATGACCTGGGAGAAGAGACCAGCAGCAACCTCTCTACAACCTCCTTTCAGGTAGCTGTAGACAGCAATGAGGTCTCCCCTCAGCCTCCTCTTTTCCTAACTAACCATCCCCAGCTCCTTCAGTCACTCTTCACTGGCCCTATCCCTCCATGCACACTCAAGACCAAACCTGCTGGAAGGTGTCCAGAGAAGGGCCACAAGGAGGAGCAGAGGGCTGGAGCTGCTCTGCTGTGAGGACAGACTCAGGGAGTTGGGGTTGTGCAGGCTGGAGGGGAGAAGGCTCTGAAGAGACCTTCTTGTGGCCTCCCAGTATCTGAAGGGGGCTACAAGAAAGCTGGGGAGGGACTTCTGAGGGTGTCAGGGAGGGATAGGACTGAGGGGGATGGAGCAAAACTAGAAGTGGGGAGATTCAGATTGGATGTGAGGAAGAAGTTGTTCCCCAGGAGGGTGGTGAGAGACTGACACAGGTTGCCCAGGGAGGTGGTGGAAGCCTCATCCCTGAAGGGTTTGAAGGCCAGGCTGGATGTGGCTGTGAGCAACCTGCTGTGGTGTGAGGTGTCCCTGCCCATGGCAGGGGGGTTGGAACTGGCTGAGCCTTGGGGTCCCTTCCAGCCCTGACAATTCTGTGATGCTCTGCTCTGGCAGTTTTGTGTTGGGGGTGTGAATTTTCAACCCACCACGCTCATCCACCTCCAGCCCAACCAGGGTGGTGTCCTGAGCCACTGTGTCCTTACCTGAGCCAGCTCCAAGAACACCAGCACGTCCCCATCGATGTCCACCATCATCTGGGCCGCCTCCATCAGGCCAGTGACTGTGTACTGCTCTGTGGGGAGGGGGGACACAGAGGGGGTTATGGGGGTGGCTGGGATGGCATGAGGGTGGGACCCCCAAGCTCGGGACCCGGCTGCAGCCACCTCAACTCACCAGTGAGAGCCACCAGGTGCGGCAGGCAGAGGCGGTTGGCGAGGATGATGAGCTTCATGTCGTCCAGGTCGGGGCTGGAGCTGAACTGCCCGGTGTAGAGGTACTCCAGCACCGCCCGCATGCAGCTCTTGCTGGTGTAGGGAAGGGCCACCTGCAGGGCACACCCCCACCCCCATTGGCACCCAGTTGTGGAGTCTCCACCCCTGGAGACTTTCAAGCCCCATCTGGATGCGTCCCTGTGCGACCTGCGCTGGATTCTATGCTCCTGCTCTGGCAGGGAGGTTGGACTTGGTGATACAGCAAGGATCTGGAGGTGCTGGAAGGTGCCCAGAGAAGGGCCATGAGGATGAGCAGAGGGCTGGAGCTGCTTTGCTGTGAGGACAGACTGAGGGAGTTGGGGTTGTGCAGTGTGGAGAAGAGAAGGCTCTGAGGAGACCTCATTGTGGCCTTCCAGTAACTGAAGGGGGCTACAGGAAAGCTGGGGAGGGACTTTTGAGGGTGTCAGGGAGTGATAGGACTGGGGGGGATGGAGCAAAACTAGAAGTGGGGAGATTCAGATTGGATGTGAAGAAGAAGTTGTTGCCCATGAGGGTGGTGAGAGCCTGGCACAGGTTGCCCAGGGAGGTGGTGGAAGCCTCATCCCTGGAGGGTTTGAAGGCCAGGCTGGATGTGGCTGTGAGCAACCTGCTGTGGTGTGAGGTGTCCCTGCCCATGGCAGGGGGGTTGGAACTGGCTGAGCCTTGAGGTCCCTTCCAACACTGACAATTCTATGATCCTGTGACCTTCAAAGGTCTCTTCCAACCCCTAACATCCTGTGATCCTCTGATCACCAAGTCCAACCATTAACCCTACTCTACAAGGTTCACCCCTAGACCATCTCCCCAAGCACCACATCCAAACCCTTTAAACACATGCAGGGTTGGTGACTCCACCACCTCCCTGGGCAGCACATTCCAGTGCCTGACCACTCTTGCCCTGAAAAAACTTTTCCTAATGTCCAGTCTAAACCTCTCCAGCCACAGCTTGAGGCAGTTCGCTCTTGTCCTATCACTAATGACCTGGGAGAAGAGACCAGCAGCAACCTCTCTACAACCTCCTTTCAGGTAGCTGTAGATAGCAAGGAGGTCTCTGTCTCTATGATCCTATGACCACACCACCATCTGCCTTATGAGGAAAGGCTGAGAGTCTTGGGGCTGTTTAGTCTGGAGAGGAGACTGAGAGGGGATCTGATCAATATCTGGGGTATTGATAGGGGTCTATCAACATCTGAGGGCTGGGGGTCAGGAAGGAAGGGACAGGGACAGGGACAGTCTCTGCTCAGTGTCCTGGGATAGGACAAGGGGCAATGGATGGGAACTGCAGCACAAGAAGTTCCACCTCACCATGAGGAGGAACTTCTGCACTGTGAGGGTCCCAGAGGCCTGGAGCAGGCTGCCCAGAGAGGTTGTGGAGTCTCCTTCTCTGGAGCCTTTCCCTCCCTGTCTGGATGTGTTCCTGTGTGCCCTGTGCTGGATTCTATGCTCCTGCTCTGGCAGGGGGCTTGGACTGGAAGACCTCCAGAGGTCCCTTCCAACCCCCAACATCCCTGGGATCTCTCCAGCCATCCCCCACCCTCCCAGGACAAATCTTGAGGCCTCTCCTCACCTCGTTGGTGGAGCTCTCCACGAAGGGGCCGCCAAACATCGCGGCCATCCAGTCACAGCTGGAGATGAGCAGGGGCTTGTGGGCACTGATAGCACCATCATCCAGCACGAAGGTGACATCTGGGGACAAGCAGAGGGCTCTACTTGCACAATCCCCATCAGCTGGGGCTCAGCAGCAGCCCCCCTCCCCACCACTGAATGCCTGGCAGTGGGGACAGCAGAGGGAAGGGGACAGAGCTTGGTGTATCCCACAGCTCCTCCTACAGATCTCAGTTCTCTTTCACCAGCATCCTCCCTCTGGTCCAGAGGAGCACAGGGAAGGGCTTCTGAGGGATGTCCCCAAGCCACACCGTGACACATGTGAAAGCAAAGGGGAAACCCCTAGGGGAATCAAATGCCTTGCCCAAGCCTGAGACCTTGGGAGAGCCTGGGAAGGACATCTGGGATCTCCTTCCCTCTCTGCTCTGCTCTCCACCCTGGACCTGGGCTCTCTGAGGTGTGCCATGGGCCAGCACATATCTATCCCCTGACTGTGACAGCTTGACCACCTCAAAGTCCATTCTCATGAGACAGCTTGAGCTGGAAGGAGGCTGAGATTCACCCTCCCCTGCCGGGGATGTCCCCCTGCACCATTGTGACACAAGCTGGTGGAGGAAAGCTGGGGAAGTCCAGCTGAGGGCACAATGCTCCTCGTAAATCAGCTGTAAAGATCTGGGAAGCAGCAGGGAAGGCAACAGCCTTTGCTGCTCTCCCATAAATAAAGAGCTGGCAGGAGGGCTGGGGAGCAGGAAGCTCAGGGAAGAGCCTCTACCCCTCACCCTTCCTGGCAATGAAAAGAGCTCTACAACTCCCAGAAGCACAAAGTATGCCCTGGGGGAAACTGAGAGGACAGCTGCTGACCCACTGAGGCACAGGGCAAAGGCAGGAGAGGCTCCAAGAGCAGAGCCCCCCACAAAGCAGGGGAGATGGAGGTGCTGAGAGTCCTACCCACAGGGCAAAGGCAGGAGAGGCTCCGAAGGGCAGACCCCTCACAGGGCAGGGGAGATGGAGATGCTGAGAGTCCTGCCCATGGGGCAAAGGCAGGAGGCCCCCACAAAGCAGGGGAGATGGAGGTGCTGAGAGTCCTACCCACATGGCAAAGGCAGGAGAGGCTCCGAAGGGCAGACCCCTCACAGGGCAGGGGAGATGGAGATGCTGAGAGTCCTGCCCATGGGGCAAAGGCAGGAGGCCCCCACAAAGCAGGGGAGATGGAGGTGCTGAGAGTCCTACCCACATGGCAAAGGCAGGAGAGGCTCCGAAGGGCAGACCCCTCACAGGGCAGGGGAGATGGAGATGCTGAGAGTCCTGCCCATGGGGCAAAGGCAGGAGGCCCCCACAAAGCAGGGGAGATGGAGGTGCTGAGAGTCCTACTCACATGGCAAAGGCAGGAGAGGCTCCGAAGATCAGAGCCCTCACAGAGCAGGGGAAATGGAGATGCTGAGAGTCCTGCCCATGGGGCAGAGGCAGGAGAGGCTCCAAAGGGCAGAGCCCCCCACAAAGCAGGGGAGATGGAGGTCTTGAGAGTAGGAGAGGCTCCAAAGGGCAGACCCCTCACAGAGCAGGGGAGATGGAGATGCTGAGAGTCCTGCCCATGGGGCGAAGGCAGGAGGCCCCCACAGAGCAGGGGAGATGGAGGTGCTGAGAGTCCTACCCACGGGTCAAAGGCAGGAAAGGCTCCAAAGAGCAGATCCCCTCACAGAGCAGGGGAGATGGAGGTGCTCAGAGTCCTACCCACGGGTCAAAGGCAGGAGAGACTCCAAAGGGCAGACCCCTCACAGAGCAGGGGAGATGGAGGTGCTCAGAGTCCTACCCACGGGTCAAAGGCAGGAAAGGCTCCAAAGAGCAGAGCCCCTCACAGAGCAGGGGAGATGGAGGTGCTCAGAGTCCTACCCACGGGTCAAAGGCAGGAGAGACTCCAAAGGGCAGACCCCTCACAGAGCAGGGGAGATGGAGGTGCTCAGAGTCCTACCCACGGGTCAAAGGCAGGAAAGGCTCCAAAGAGCAGAGCCCCTCACAGAGCAGGGGAGACAGAGGCGCCGAGAGCCCTACCCGAGAAGGTGCCCTTGGCCAGGCACTCCTTCACCCGGTTGGTCCTGCGGACGTGGAAGGCTTTGGTGATCTCCTGGTTCATGAACGCCTCGTTGTTGAGGATGTTGGCCACCATCATGCGGAGGTCGAAGACCTCCAGCAGCTCGGCGATGTGGGCGATGTGCATCAGGTCCCTCTCGTTCTCGTCCAGCTCCCCCGTGTACAGGTACTTCAGCACGGCCCGGAAGGGCCCCGGCTGGATGGAGGCATCCATCTTCACCACCACCATCGGCTTGGACTTGTAGGTCAAAGGATCTTCGGCCATCTCCTCCTGGATGCTGGCGAAAGCCCTGCTCCAGGAGGAGAGGTCCCTGCCCCGCCGCAGCCCTCCCTGCCCGTTGCCGTAGCGGTCGCCCCGCAGGATGCCGTCGCTGGTGGAGGCTCTAAGGCACGCGGGGCGCTGCCCGGCCCCGGCCTCCTCGCTGCTCTCGCAGATATCGAAGCTGGCAGCTCGGAGGAGGAAATCCCTCCCGTGGTGCCTCTCCTCCTGGGGCAGCGCCCTCTCGGCGGCGGCGGCCGGGAGGGCCCCCCCGAAGCCCCGCCCCGGGGCGCCCTGCGGGTCCTCCTCGCTGAGGTCCATGAGGAACAGGTCGTAGAACTTGGAGGAGGAGGTGGAGAGGTAGATCTTGTGCGCGTAGATTTTGATCCTCTCTTGCAGCACCAGGATGACGTCCGCGCACAGGGGGTCCTCCAAGAGGTGGGCCGGGCGCTCCTCGTTGTTGGAGGGGGGGTCCGGGACGATGATGATGGGCGGAGGGGGCCTGGGAGGGAGGAAGGGGGCTTGGAGGAGAGGCCGCTGGACGTTGCGCAGGTGAGACTTCCAGAACTGCAGGTGGCGGCGGGAGATGAGGGCGGCGCGGATGGCGTTGTCGAAGACGTCCTTGATGCCGAACTGCGCCACCACGCTGGTCTCGTAGTAGGGGATGCCCAGCTCCTTGGCCACCTCCCTCCCCTTCTCCGGGGGAAGGATCTCGTTGGGTTTGATTGGCCTGAAAAGGAGGGGAGGCGATGGTAGAACCATGGAAAGGTTGGGGGTTGGAAGGGACCTCCGGAGAGCATCAGCTCCAACCCCACCGCCCCCTCCCCCCTTGCCAAAGCGGCATGACCATCCAGGGCAGGGCATGCAGGGGTCCATCCAGGTGGGGTTGGAAGATCTCCTGGAGAGAGCTCAAAGCTCTGCTTCCTTGTGCTGAAGTCTCACTGCTGGTCTTGCATCATAGAATGCCAGCATGGGAGGTTGGAAGAGACTCTGGAAAGCATCTCATCCAACCCCCCTGCTCCAGCAGGGCACCCACAGCAGCTTGCCCAGCAGCACAACGGCCAGGGGTGGATTGGAAGCTCTCCACACCAGGAGACTCCACCACCTCTCCGGGCAGCCTGCTCCAGGTCTCCAGCACGCTCACAACAAATAACTTTCTCCTCCTCTTCAGGTGGAACCTCCTGGCTTCCAGTTTGTGCCCCTTGCCCCTTGTCCTGGCCCTGGGCACCAGTGAGCAGAGCCTGGCCCCAGCCTCTTGCCCCCCAGCCTTTAGCTCTTGCTGAGCATTGCTCAGCTCCCCTCTGGGGCTGCTCTTCTGCAGGCTCTCAGCCCCAGGGCTCTCAGAAGGAGACTCCACAACCTCTCTGGGCAGCCTGCTCCAGGCCTCCAGCACCCTCACACCGAAGAAGTTTCTCCTCCTGTTCTGATGGACCCTCCTGGGCTCCAGTTTGTACCCACTGCCCCCTGGGCACCACCAAAAAGAGACTGGCACCAAAGAGACCTCTTGGGATGCATGGTAAGGAGAAAGCATTGGGCAGCCATGGACCTCTCCAGGGCAGAGGGGTCAGGGTCCCCACCTGGCCAGGGGGCGCCGTGCCCGGTTGACAGCCTCCAGGTCGGCGTAGCGCAGGTCGAGCTGGCAGCCCACCAGGATGACAGGGGCACGGGGACAGAAGTGTTTGATCTCAGGGTACCACATGGTCTTCACATGGTGCAGGGAGTTGGGGTTGGCGATGGAGAAGCACAAAACCACCACGTCAGACCTGTTGAGGAGAAGAAGAAGGTGGTCAAGGTCCCAGCTTGGGGATGGAGCTGACTGCCATCACCCTCCCTCCCTTGCCCAGGCTGCCACAAAGGCTCTGCCTCTCTCCTCTCTCACTTGCAGCCCAGAAAGCCAATCACATCCTGGGCTGCAGCAAGAGAAGCACAGACAGCAGGTCGAGGGAGGTGATTCTGCCCCTCTACTCTGCTCTGGTGAGACCCCACCTGGAGTACTGCATCCAATTCTGGAGCCTCTTTTCCAGGAAGGGTCTGGAGGTGCTGGAAGGTGTCCAGAGAAGGGCCACGAGGAGGAGCAGAGGGCTGGAGCTGCTCTGCTGTGAGGACAGACTCAGGGAGTTGGGGCTGTTCAGTCTGGAGAGGAGAAGGCTCTGAGGAGACCTAATTGTGGCCTTCCAGCATCTGAAGGGGGCTACAGAAAAGCTGGGGAGGGACTTTTGAGGGTTTCAGGGAGTAATAGCACTGGGGGGGACGGAGCAAAACTGGAAGTGGGGAGATGCAGATTGGATGTGAGGAAGAAGTTGTTCCCTATGAGGGTGGTGAGAGACTGGCAGAGGTTGCCCAGGGAGGTGGTGGAAGCCTCCTGCCTGGAGGTGTTTGCAGCCAGGCTGGATGTGGCTGGGAGCAACCTGCTGTAGTGCTGTAGTGGCCATGGCAGGGGGCTTGGAACTGGCTGAGCCTTGAGGTCCCTTCCAACCCTGACAGCTCTGTGGTTCTACCTGCCATAGGCGAAGCGTCTGTCCTTGTGGTGGTCACCAAAGGTGTCCCAGAGCCTCAAGGACACACTGACATCATCTACCACATCCCGGGAGCGCTCCAGCACCTGTGGGCACACAAACACCTCCCTGAGGCCTTGGGCCCTGCCAGCCTTGGCTGTCCCCACCGCTGCAGGCTGTGGAGGAATAATCCCCCCATGAGGAGGATGCAGCTCCATCTCCTTGGGGTTCCCATGGGGCACCCATGGAGATCACTGAAACATGGGAGAGGCCTTTCAGATCGAGTCCAGCCCTTAACCCAGTACCACCAGGTGCCCACCAAACCGTGGCCCTCAGCTCCTCCACATCCCTGCCCAGGTGCCCAGCAAACCATATCCCTCAGCCCCTCCACATCCCTGCCCAGGTGCCCAGCAAACCATATCCCTCAGCCCCTCCACATCCCTGCCCAGATGCCCAGCAAACTATATCCCTCAGCTCCTCCACATCCTTGCCCAGGTGCCCACCAAACCATGGCCCTCAGCTCCTCCACATCCCTGCCCAGGTGCCCACCAAACCATGGCTCTCAGCTCCTCCACATCCCTGCCCAGGTGCCCACCAAACCATGGCCCTCAGCTCCTACACATCCCTGCCCAGGTGCCCACCAAGCCATATCCCCCATCCCCTCCACATCCCTGCCCAGGTGCCCAGCAGCCCTCACCTCCTGGCAGACTCGGTACTGGTCGATGGCCCACACTGTGGGCACGTGTGTGGCGAGCAGCTGGTACTGGGTCAGGGTGGCGTTGCAGGCGCGGGCACAGATGAGCCTGGTCTTGCCCACGGCGTTGTCCCCCACCACGACACACTTGATGGTTTCTACGTTTGGCCTCTCATAATCCATGTCAGAATCCATTAATTGGGACCTGGAGGGAGGGGTGGTGCAAAAGGGAGGTTGTGGGGGGTGGCCAGGACAAGAGGCATGGGATGGGATGCCAAGAAGGAGGAGGAGGAGGAGGAGTGGGGTAGGGTAAAGGAAGAAGAAGCAGCTGGCAGCTCCTCGCAGCACAAGGAGAGCTCTGCAGCCACCAGCAGTGAGTGAAGGCAGCTGGCCACCCCCCCCATACCGTCCCCCCCCTTCTGCCAGATCCTTCCCTAGCTCCAGTCCCCTTTAAAATTTCATGTCCTGGTGGCAGCGTGCGTGGCTCTGCCCGCGTCAGACACATGCCCTGTGCTGGCTCCCACCCTCCTCCAGCCCTGGCTCATGCCTGTTCATGTGAGCTGAGGCTTCTTCCTTATTCCCTTTTGTTGTTGTTGTTTCTTTCTTACTATTATTTCCCTCTCCCCCCCCCCCCCCCCCTCCCTTTTCCCCTTTCTCCCTTCATTTTGCCAACGAACCTTCCAGATCCACCCGACCCAGCGTGCAGCCTGGCACTGCCAACCCGCTCCAAGGAGCACCAGGTCTGATTCTTCACACCAGCATGTGCCCCCCCACCCCCCCCTTGCTTTTCTCATCCCATTCCCAGAAGGGATTTTTTCTTTTGGCTCCCAGCAAATCTCTTCTCCCAGGCAAAGAATCAGCAGCTCAGCACCTTCAGGAGGCTCAGCAGAAGGCTCCCAGCATGGACCGGGCATGGTCCAACCCCCACCCCAAGAGGGAACTTGGTGCTCTGGGTGCTGTGAAGCTGCTTTGTGAAGCACCCACAAGCAGATGTGTCCAGATGTGCCACCCTCTGCGTTTTTCCAAGGCCTTCAACCAGCCAGAATGAACTCAGCCAGGAACTGAGCAGACTTCCAGCAGGGAAAAGCAGGAAGGACATCGAGGAAAGGGGAGAAGGACCGAAGCACACACACAAAAAGCCCCCAGCAACCACCTCCCCTGACATCCCAGTTTCCCTGAAACTTCCCAAACCCTCAGCTCCCATCCCCATGCCTGGCAGCAGCCCTTCTGAGCTGCTATAATAAAAGCAGCTCAGGGAGTGAAAATTCCTGGTAACGATGGCAACGGAGCCCTGCACGGGGAGCAGGGAGGCAGCAGCCTGACAAGGACTTCCCAATGTTAGCCACCTCCCTCCCGTGAGCAGGCTCCTGCAGCACACCTGGGACAGCAGCCCCCAGGAGGTGGCACCGGGGAGGCTTCAGCAGGGAGCAGGACTGGGACACAAACCTTGTGGGCAAGTGGAGGCAAAGGCAGGGTGGCAGGGACCGTCCAGGTGGCTTTAGGTGCCAGGGCTCAGGCATCAGCATGGAATGGATTGGGTTGGAAAGGGTCTTCCAGCCCAGCTCCTCTGGGCCAACCATTCTCTGACTCTACTGAGGCTGGGGCTAAAGCATGGCCCTCAGCATCACATCTCTGTGGCTTTGAAACCCCTCCAGGGATGGGGATTCGACCACCCCCCTGGGCAGCCTGAGCCAGGCCTGGAGAGCCCTTTCACTGAAGAAGTTTCTGCTGATGTCCAACCTAAACCTCCCCTGGGGCAACCTGAGGCCATTTCCTCTCATCCTATTAGCAAAACTCCTCCAGGGAGTTGTCACTGCACGCCAGGCATCCCCCTCCCCCCATGCTTTGGGGGTGCAGGGAATGCTGTCTGCTGAGGGCACCGAGAAGCAAAGGATCACAGAATTGTTTGGGCTGGAAAAGCTCTCTGAGATCATCGACTCCAACCAGCAACCCAACCCCACCACGGCCACCAAACCATGGCCCCAAGGGACACCTCCAGGGCTGGGGACTCCACCACCTCCCTGGGCAGCCTGTGCCAATCCCTGAGCACTCTTGCAGCAAAGAAATCTTTCCTCATCTCCAACCTAGCCCTCCCCTGGCACAATTTCCTAATGGCCAGGAACCAGGAGTATCAACCTCCTCGGGCTCTGCATGGCGAGAAGGAGCCAGGGCAGGTCCTCTCCTTCCCTGTTAGCCCCTGGAAATGCATTTCCATCTCATGCATCTCCTTCTACCACCATCCCCAGCCCCTGGTCCTCCTGAGGATCAGCTCTGCTCTGATCTCCTGGGGTGGGGAGGGGTTGGTGGTGCTCAGGGAGCTTCGCTGCAGTTATTTTTAGGGCCAGCCCAGCTCCCAAGTTGGCCAAGCTCATTCAGATGGTGGAGGATGGGGAAGAAGGGGGGGAAGGCACATGGAGATGACAACTGCAGCTTGGATCCTTGCCCTGTGTGGGGAGCTCAGCCTGCACCCAGCACGGGCGACTTGGGAAGTCCAATGTCCCCAGGGCACAAAGGGATAAATCCCAATGGCATCAGTGCCAAGGGAGGAAGGGGAGGAGAACAGGGGGCAGAGAATGTGGGCTCCAAAGAGAGCAGCCCCACGGGGATGGTTTGCAGCCCTCCCTCCCATCCCCCCTTCTTCAGACATCACCCCAGGATGGGGCTGAACCTCCTTGCAGGGACAATTTTATGCTGCCATCTCCACAGCCCTCCTTCCTCGCCTTCCTCACCGCCACCACTCATCTGGGGACTTGAAACCCACAGGAGAGCAAGAAACCACCCGAGGTGCCCCTGCTTGGGGTGCAGGGCTGCTCCAGACAGCAGCTCCCCCCCCAGCTTTGCTCTCCCTGCCCATCGCAGCCGCCCCAGGGCTTCCCGCTTCAAACCACCGGCAACCCAATCGCGCTCCCCCCCCGCCCAGGAGAACCCCAGAATTGCTCCTTCCGCGCTGCCCAGCCTGTCGTTGCCATGGCAACGGCTCCATCACCCCAGGAGCTGTCGCCTAGCAACCCCCCGGATAAAAATGCTCCATCCCGCACCCCACCATGGGGTGGCACAAGCCCTAAACCGGGGTGAAGCCACCCCCAAACCGGCAGCGATGCACAAAAACCTCCCAGCACCCTCCCCTCCTCCCCACCCCCCCAACCCCCCGTGGCCCTCCGGAGAGCTTTGGGGTGTGGGGTGGGAAATGGGGACCCAGGGCGGCCCCCTCTCCCCCTCCCCGGGCTGTGCAGGCCGCGGCACCGGGAGGCGGTGCGGGAGCGGTGCTCTGAGCGGGGCTGCAGCACGGCCGCGGCACCGGGATGGGGGACGCCGTGCTCCAGGCCACCGGGAACCGGTGAGGGGCTTTGCAACATGGTTAGGGGCACCGTGAGCCGGTGAAGGGATTTGCAAGGGGGTTGGAGGCACCGTGAGCCGGCGAAGGACTTCGCAAAGGGGTCCGGGAGTACCAGAAGCCGGTGCGGGGCTTTGCAATAGGGTCGGGGGTGCTCAGAGCACCCAGATCGGGGGCGTGGGGCATTGCAAGGCGGCTGAGGAGCACCGAGAGCCGGTGAGAGACTTTGCAAGGGGGGCTCGGAGCACCCAAACCGGGGGTGAGGGGCATTGCAAGGGTGTTGTGGGGGTGTTCAGAGCACCCAGATCAGGGGTGCAGGGGCATTGTATGGAGGCTGAGGAGCACCCAAGTCGGGGGTTACAGGGCTTTGCAAGGGGGCTCGGAGGTGCTCAGGGCACCCAGATCGGGGGGACAGGGGCATTGCAAGGAGACTGGGAGGCACCCGGGCCGGGGGTGCATTTCCAGCGTGTTCTGGGTGGGCTCAGAGCACCCAGATCAAAAATGGGGAGCATTGCAATGGGGCTCGGGGGTGCTCGGAGCACCCAGATCGGAGGTGCAGGGGCATTGCAAGGAGACTGGGAGGCACCCGGGCCGGGGGTGCATTTCCAGCGTGTTCGGGGGCGGGGGGGCTCGGAGTAGTCAGATCAGGAGTGTGGAGCACTGCGGTGGGGCTCGGGGGTGCTCGGAGCACTCAGATCGGGGGTGCGGGGCAGGGCAAAGCGGCGGCGGATGCCTGGCTTAAGGGGCTGGGCCCTCGCTGGCTCCGTCCCCGGCATCCGGCCGGGATGCGCGGAAGCGGCGCGGGGTGCGGAGCGAGGGGCCGGGGCCGGGGCCGGGGTCCGCGGTACTTACACCAACAGAGACGAAGCGGCGACTCCCAGGGGCCGGGGCCGGGCTCTTCCCTCCGGACATGGCCACGGCGCAAGTTGCGCGGTTGGGTTCCGCGCTGCGCGGTTCAGGGCCTGGGGCTCGGGGGCCCATAGCGGCGGCTGGGCCGCTCGGCTCTCCGCATCCGCGGGCCGCTGCGCTGCGCTGCGCGGAGCCCTGCGCGGAGCTGCAGCCGCGGCCGCCCCGCCTTTCATTCACAAAAAACAAGCGGCCCCCACCTCCCCCCACCCCCCCCGCCACGAGGCCACACCCCTGCCCCCCTCTGCCCCCCTCCCTTCAGCAGCCGCCCATTGGCTGAGGAAGATTTTGGGGGGGGAGGGTACTTAAGGGTGGGAGGGGGCTGCGGGAGGGCGAACATCATCAGGAGACCTCAAAACTGCCGCGCATGAGACCTTCCTCCTGCCCCCCACCTTCCCATTCTGTCCTGCATGGGACCTACACCCCCCCCCCCCCCCCCCCAAATTCTGCCTCCAGAACCCCCTCGCAGGAGTCTCCATTCTGCTACCTCATCCTGCCCCTCATGGGATCCCCATCCTGACCCCTTAGCCTGTCCTGCATGCATCTCAATCCTGCCCCCAACCCACCTCGACGTGAGACCCCCTCCCCCCCCCGCGATCCCTAAGCCCCCCCAACCTTGTCTCCAACATTCAATCCGCATCCTCCCTGCATCTTCATCTCCATCCTCCCTCTGCTTCCAACCCCACCCCCCTCACCTCCCTCCTGCCCCCCGGGAATGGGGAGCAGCCTCTGCCTGACCCCTCCTCTGGGCATCTTTCCCCTTCCCCTTGTTGCAGGGGGGGCTGCCAGCCCCTGGGTGTTGTGGGGGGCGTCCCAGCTGGGCCATTTGTGGTGGTCCTGGTGCTTCCAGGCTGAGGATGGGGCTGTGGTGGTGGGGAGACCCCTCATGTGGCCTTTCACATGCCCCAGCCCCCCCTTAGAGCAGCCCCCACACCCACTTTGCAGGGTTGGTTCTGCCGGGGCAGGCTGTTGCAGGTCTGCTCCCTTCCCTCCATGCTCCTCCATCACAGCCATCCACTGGGGTAGTGCCCTGGCAACCCAGCCCGCAGCAGAGCAGCCCTTCCCTCACCCCACAGACCCCCCGGGCTGCTCCCTCCCACCCGGCTCTGCGCCTTCCACAGAATCCCAGAGCATCTCTGCAGGGTGGCAGCGTGGGGCTGCTGGCCTGGCAGCTCTGACCCTGCATCCACATCCTGTGATGCTTTGCCAGCCTCCCCAGGGGCATTCGGCTGCCTTTGCCTCTCCCCCCCAGGCTAAGCTCAGCCCCCACTTCCCTTTCCATCATCTCCCAGTTCCCTTTCCATCATCTCTCAGTTCCCCTTCCGTCTCCCGGTTCCCCCTTCCGCCTTCCCCGTTGCGTTCCCTCTGGCACCAGGCTGCCCTGCAGCCCTTGGCACGCCTGGCACTGATGCAACCTCACGTCAGCCGGCGGCAGAAACCTCATCGCTCGCCTCCCCTGGCACCTCCTCGCGGCACCCCGGCGTGGCACCCTCCCCAGTGCCAACCCCTCCGAGCCCCCCACCCCCCACCTCACCTAACTCGCAGGACGGGGATCTCTCTCTCCATAGCAGAAGGAGGTGATGGAGTCGCTTAGGTGGGGAGGGGGAAAGCCTTTGGGGGGGTGTGGAGCCTGGCACAGGCAGCCGCCCGGCGCTGCCGCGGGGTGCCCGCAGCGGGACCCTGAGCGATCCCTGCCCGCGGGAGCTGCCGGCAGCCGAGCCGCAGCTCTCAGCTCCCCCGCTCCTTGGAGTGGTCACGGGGAGGGGACAGGCAGAGCTGGGCTGCCAGCCGCATGATTTGGCTTTATTTGCTCTCATGGAGCAGGTGCCTAATTGTGGCATTAAAGACCGCCTGGCAGCTTTCTGGGCAGCCCTACTGCCTGCCTGCCCCCTTCCCGGCCGCGCCAAACAAAGGCACGATTGTCACCGCGCTGCGAACGCCCCGGGCTGCGGGCATGGCTGCGGGCACGGGCACAGGCTGTGGGCACGGGCACGGGCACGGGCACAGGCCCCTTTCCCGGCAGGAGGCTCTGCCAGGAGGAGAGAGCCAGTGGGAGGGCACCAGGGCTCGGGAGTGTCCGTGGAGCACGTGGGTGCCACTCGCAGCCCCTCTGCTGTGGGAGGAGGAGCAGAGGCTCAGCTGACTCGCTGCACGCCGCCGCTGGCCAGAGAGCCAGTGGCACAGCATGGCACAGCATGGCACAGCATGGCATGGCTACACATGGCACAGCATGGCACAGCATGGCATGGCTGCCCCTGGCATCATACAGCTGCCCATGGCACAGCATGGCATGGCTGCCCATGGCACAGCATGGCACAGGATGGCATGGCTGCCCCTGGCATCATACAGCTGCCCATGGCACAGCATGGCAGGGCTGCCCATGGCACAGCATGGCACAGCATGGCATGGCTGCCCCTGGCATCACACAGCTGCCCATGGCACAGCATGGCACAGGATGGCATGGCTGCACCTGGCATCATACAGCTGCCCATGGCACAGCATGGCACAGCATGGCATGGCTGCCCCTGGCATCATACAGTTGCCCATGGCACAGCATGGAATGGCTGCCCATGGCACAGCATGGCATGGCTGCCCATGGCATCATACCGCTGCCCATGGCACATCATGGCACAGCATGGAATGGCTGCCCATGGCACAGCATGGCATGGCTGCCCATGGCATCATACAGCTGCCCATGGCACAGCATGGCACAGCATGGCATGGCATGGCTGCCCCTGGCATCATACAGCTGCCCATGGCACAGCATGGCACGACTGCCCCCAGCATGGCAAAGCTGCCCACAGAGCAGCTGCCCATGGCACAGCATGGCATAGATGTCTGTGGCATGGCACAGCTGCCCATGGCACAGCTGGCAGGCAGCTGTTGCCCTCCCTGTGGCCGCTGGCAGGGCTGTAATTAAAGGGCAGTAATTAAAGGGCCGTTTGCTGCCCTGTCTCTGATCTAAGCCTCTTGAGCTCATCCCCGGGGCTCCCATCTGCTCCCTAATCGCCCTGGCTCCCAGTGCAGGAGCTCCTGAGCCCTGGGGTCACGCTGGGGAGCTGCACTGCCGGCACCAACCCCTCCTTGGCAGCCTGTGGAAGCCCCCCTCCCCCCCCGCCCCCCTCTCTCCCTCCTTCCCTCTGCCCTTCCCAGCAAGGGGAGAAGCAGCTCTGCAGCAGCTGTGGGCACTGCTCCAGCTCTGCCCTTCTCACTCTCTGCAGTTTAATGCCAGGGGCTCCTCCAGCCCTCCCAGCTGCTCCCAGTGCCCCTGCCCAGCCTCACTAGGGCTTCAGTGTGCCAGGCTGCTCCTCTGCTCCCCCACCATAGAACCAGCAACCCAGCCCCACCACGGCCACCAAACCCTGGCCCCAAGGGCCATGGCCACAGGTTTCTTGAACACCTTCAGGGATGGGGACTCCACCACCTCCCTGGGCAGCCTGGGCCAGGCTTTGAGAACCCTTTCAGTGAAGAAGTTTCTTCTGCTGTCCAACCTAAACCTCCCCTGGGGCAACCTGAAGCCATTTCCTCTTGTCCTTAGGAGGCAACCCCCAGCTGGCTCCAAGCCTCCTCTCAGGGAGCTGTAGAGAGCCAGGAGGTCTCCCCTCAGCCTCCTCTTCTCCAGGCTGAACACCCCCAGCTCCCTCAGCTGCTCCTCCCCAACCCTGTTCTCCAGACCCTTCCCCAGCTCTGTTGCCCTTCTCTGGACCTTTTCCAGCCCCTCAGTGTCCTCCTTGGAGCGAGGAGGTCCAAACTGAACCCAGTACTCAAGCTGTGCCCAGTCCAGGGGGACAATCCCTGCCCTGCTCCTGCTGCCCACACCAGCAGTGCAGAGGATGGCCTCAGGGATGCAAACTCCCTTTTCCTGCCACTCCTTGGAGCAGCCACCAAACACTCTGCAGCCTTCCCACCTCTACCCCCACCAGTACCCCCTACCCCCACCCCTGCTCCCCAGACAAAGCTGAATCACCTTGCAGAGGGCTGAAGGGCTGTGACAGAGCCAAGCCAACACCTCCCCACGCTGGCAGCACCCCACCAAAAGTCAGCTGGCAACCAGGAGGCACCTTGACACCCACCAGCAGCCCTGGACCATGCCCCCTTGCAGCCACCAGCACCACCACGGAGCTGCCTTTGTCTTGCCCTGCCCTGAGCCCTCTGTAATTTTCCACCTTCTCCATGAGGAGATGTTGCACTGGAGCGTGCCAGAGAGGAGCAAAGAGCAAAGTCCCCTGGAAGCAAGTGGCCAGGCTGGGAGGCTGGAGCAGGCAGTGGCCTCCTGGGGGGGTTACTTACAGGCTGCGAGCCATGGCTGTCATCTTCCCGGTGGGGCTGCCCTTCCCGTGGGATTCCATCGCTTGCTCTTGGCAGACTCTGCAAGGAGAGGGCAGAAGAGCTCTGTGAGGACCTCCCCGAGGGTGGTTTCACCTCCTGAAGCCATCCCCCACCTCCTGCCCGGGCTCACCCTGCTGTCCTGGGGAGGACACAAAGCCTCTGGCAAGGCCAAGGCCAAGAAGTGTCCTTGTGCAGGGAGAGGGCTGTCCCGTAACTACCAGGCAGCTTTGCCCACCCTCATGCCATCTCCCTGCTCTTCCCATGCCACCACTCGCCCCCTGCAAGGCAGAGATGTGCAGGTGTGTGCCACAGACCCAGCCCTTTCACCAAAGCCCTACTGGGGGTCCCCCATGACAGCCTCCCCTCACCCCAGGGGCTGGCCAGGGTGCTTGAGTAGCCTCCCAGTGCCAGTCCCCTGCTCCAAGCACCTTACCCCTGGGCTAAGAGCTTTCCCTGCAGGCATGTGCTGTGCCAGCAGACCACCCAGCCCTCTGGCACATGTTGTCTGGGCAGTGCTTCCCTCCTGTGAGCTGTGGAGTGAGGAAGGGCAGCAGGGCTATCCCCTCCTTCCCACACGTCAGGCTGGAGCAGAGTCCAGCCTGGGCTCCGCTCCCGGCAGAACCAGCTCGTGGTAAAGCCACCTCCTGGCAATGCCTGGCTCCTGCTGGGATCTTCCCTGGAGCCACCCATGAAGAGCACTTAGGGTCACTCCTCCTCTTCATAAAGTCATAAAAATCACAGAACTGTTGAGGCTGGAAGAGACCTTTTGAGATCATGGAGTCCAACCTTCCACCTGAGGCAGCTACAGCCACCAAGCCCTGGCCCCAGGGGCCATGGCCACAGGCTTTGCAACACGTCTAGGGATGGGGACTCCACCACCTCCCTGGGCAGCCTGGGACAGTCCCTGACCACTCTTGCAGCAAAGACATTTTTCCTCCTCTCCAACCTAACCCTCCCCTGGCACCACTTCAGGTCATTTCCTTTCCTTCTATCACTTGAGACCAGGCAGAAGAGCCCAACCCCCACCTCACTGCACCTCCTCTCAGGGAGCTGCAGAGAGCAACGAGGTCTCCCCTCAGCCTCCTCCACACTAACCACCCCCAGCTCCCTCAGCTGCTCCTCCCCAGCCCTGTTCTCCAGACCCTTCCCCAGCTTTGTTGCCCTTCTCTGGCCCTGCTCCAGCTCTTCAATGTCCTTCTTGCATTGAGGAGCCCCAAACTGAACCCAGCACCCAAGGTGTGGCCTCAGCAGTGCTGCTTGCAGAGGGACAATCACTGCCTTGGTCCTGCTGGCCCCACCGTTGCTGCTCCAGGCAAGGATGCTGTTGGCCTTCTTGGCCCCCTGAGCATGCTGCTGGCTCATGTTCAGCCTGGATCCCATCTCCTAGCCCTGAAGCAGAGCCACCTGATAGCCCCTGGGTGAGAGCTTCTCCTGCCATCGACACCAGTGTGGAATCTGAGGGGCTCAGCACTGGGTTTATAAATATTTCATCCTGGAAGGAGCTGTGGTGCTCCTGTCAAACCCAACCTAGGGCAGGGGCAGCACATCCCTGCCTGCCCCCTCAGGAACATCTGGGGCTCTCCAAGCAGATCTTTCACAGCTAGAAACTGGGTCAGGGCAAAACTGAAGGGCTGGGATCCAGGTAGGCAGGATTTCTGTGCCCTCCAGCTGGCACCAAACTGCTGGAGTGGGTCCAGGGGAGGCCACAAAGATGAGCAGAGGGCTGGAGAACCTCCCTGCCTGGGGCCAGGCTGGGAGAGCTGGGGCTGTTCAGCCTGGAGAAGAGAAGGCTCCAGGGAGACCTTAGAGCAGCCTTTCAGTACCTGAAGGGGCTCCAGAAGAGCTGGGGAGGGACTTTTGCCAAGGGCTGGGAGTGCCAGGATGAGGACAATGGCTTTGAGCTGGGAGAGAGGAGACTGAGACTGGAGAGGAGGAAGAAATGCTTTGGAGTGAGGGTGGGGAGACACTGGAGCAGGTTGCCCAGGGAGGTTGTGGCTGCCTCCTCCCTGGAGGTGTTCAAGACCAGGTTGGATGAGGCCCTGGGCTGGTGGGAGGTGTCCCTGCCCCTGGCAGGGGCTTGGAGCTGGATGAGCCTTGGGGTCCCTTCCAACCCAAGCCCTTCCCTGCTTCCCCAGTTGGGAGCACCCAGTGCTGCTGCTCACGAACCCACAGCTCAGGCTGCTCCTCCAGCTGCTTCTCCAGCAGCATCCCAGCCAGGTTTTGGGCCAGCTCCAGGCTTGCAGGAGGGCTGCAGCTGCAGCCTGGGGCTCTGGCAGGCTCCCTGCCTTCATGCAGCACTCACAGCTTCAGGCACTGCTAAGAGCTGCTGACGCCTCGTGAAAAAAACTGTGAAAAGCTTCTATTTGGGGAAAGTTCCTCTTGTAACAGTGTGTCCTGTGGCTTCTCTGCTTCCCTTTCCTCCTGGTTCTCTTGCTAAGCAGAGCAGGGCAGAAAATAGCATTGCCAAAAGAGCTTGGGGCCTTCATCAGATTCCCCCCACTCCCCCCACCACCACCCCAAGCAAATAGCCCCAAGGAATTAATTCTCACATTGTACCCCCAAGGCTGGGTGGCAGCTCAGGGGGGAGGGGGCAAAGTGGCACCTTCCTGGCTCTTCCACCCTCGAGGCTGGCTGCAGCCAGCATAGAGCATGGTGCAGGGTTTGGGGGCTCAGGGGGGGGCTCAGTGGGGGCCTCACATATCTCCATGGTTAAAAAGAAAAAGTGAGGAATTCATTAGAAAAATCAAAGGAGGAGGAGGAGGAGGAGGAGGCTGTTCCTAGGCAACTGTCTCCAGGAGGGATCAGAGAACTGTCAGGGCTGGAAGGGACCTCAAGGCTCACCCAGCTCCAACCCCCCTGCCATGGGCAGGGACACCTCACACCACAGCAGGTTGCTCACAGCCACCTCCAGCCTGGCTGCAAATCCTCCAGGCAGGAGGCTTCCACCACCTCCCTGGGCAGCCTGTGCCAGGCTCTCACCACCCTCATGGACAACAACTTCTTCCTCACAGCCAATCTGAATCTCCCCACTTCTAGTTTTGCTCCATCCCCCCGAGTCCTATCCCTCCCTGACACCCTCAGAAGTCCCTCCCCAGCTTTCTTGGAGCCCCCTGCAGATCCTGGAAGGCCACAGTTAGGTCTCCTTGGATCCTTGTCCTGTCCCGCCTGCACAACCCCAACTCCCTCAGTCTGTCCTCACAGCAGAGCAGCTCCAGCCCTCTGCTCCTCCTCGTGGCCCTTCTCTGGACACCTTCCAGCACCTCCAGATCCTTCCTGGCACAGAGGCTCCAGAACTGGCCCCAGAGCTCCAGCTGTGGTCTCAGCAGGGTGGAGCAGAGGGGCAGAATTCCCTTCCTGGCCCTGCTGGCCACACTTCTCTTGCTGCAGCCCAGGCTCTGCTTGGCTCTCTGGGCTGCAAGTGCTGACTGCTGGCTCCTGTTGAGCTTCTCCTCCCCCAGCACCCCCAAAAGCCTTTTCTTGAGGGCTGCTCTCAATTTCTGTTCCATTCCCCCCAGTCCTCACAGCCCATCAGGGATGCTGATGGTGTGGTGCTGGTGAGAATGAAGGGCAGGTCCCTGGAGCAGGGGGGACTCAAAAGTGAGCAGGATGGGATTAGAAAGGGCAGGATGAGCTTTGGATGAACACTGTCCTATCACTCTAAAGTCCCTCCCCAGCTTTCTTGGAGCCCCCTGCAGATGCTGGAAGGCCACAATTAGGTCTCCTCAGAGCAGGGGAAGGGGAAGAAGCAATGTTGGGTGGGGAGAAAATTTCTGGGGTCCTCCAGCCACTGGAAAAAGCTGGAAGGGGGAAGGAAGAGGGTGAGGAAGAGGAGGAGCTGCCTGAGTCTGCCTTGGTGGTTTTGAAAAGGCAGGAAAAGGGAGGCTATGGTGGGGGTCAGAGCGAGGCAGAGGCTCAGGGCTGGGTGAGCAGGAGCATCACCTCCTCTTTTCCTGCCACAGAGCCCAGCTGCAAGTCCTGGCCCACAGAAGAGCAGCCCTGCCTTGTGCCCTGCCTTGTGCAACAGCCTCCAGGGCCCCAAAACCACTTCCGAGCCCAACGGCCCCCGGGCCGCAGGCTGCCACTCACCCTGCCCGGCACCCGCGGGCAGGGAGCTGAGGGCAGCACTTCTGCTGGCTGCAGGGACAGCCTGCCTGCCTGCCAGGAGATTTCAACACCCCTGACTGGAGCAGCACACAGCAGCCCTGCGGAGTCCCCAGCCTGATCTGCTCTGTTCCCAGGGCACAGCTTGGTGGCATCAGTGCCATGCTGGGAGACTCTTTGCCCTCCCCCCCTCCAGCTTGGGGCCTTCTCACACGTGGCTTTGTCCTCCTCTCACCCCAGGCACCCTCCCCTTTGCCCAGGCACCCTCCTCTCTGCTCACCCTGGCCACGGGGAACTGGTTAAACCCTACTTTGCCACCCCCCAGCATACCCCCCAGAGGCCCATCAGGATCTGGCAGCCCAACTCTCAGCAGCTCGAAGGGAAGCAAAGGGGCAGTGGGGGAACAAGGGGCTGAGAGCATCACCCACTCCAGGAGGCTGATCTAGGAGCCTTGCACCCTGCTGGGGGTGACCCTGCTCCAGCAGGTGAGGGGTTGGACTGGATGACCTCCAGAGCTCCCTTCCAAGCCCAGCCATGCTGGAATTCTGGGATTCTGTCTGCAGCAGCCCACAGGGCTGGGAGCAGCCTGCAGCACTTCCAGCTCCCCCTGCAGCACTTCCAACTCCTCCTGCAGCACTTCCAGCTCTTCCTACAGCACTTCCAGCTCCTCCTGCAGCACTTCCAGCTCTTCCTACAGCACTTCCAGCTCCTCCTGCAGCACTTCCAGCTCCCCCTGCAGCACTTCCAGCTCCTCCTGCAGCACTTCCAGCTCTTCCTACAGCACTTCCAGCTCCTCCTGCAGCACTTCCAGCTCTTCCTACAGCACTTCCAGCTCCTCCTGCAGCACTTCCAGCTCCTCCTGCAGCACTTCCAGCTCCTCCTGCAGCACCGACCTCCCCCAGCCCCGTGCTGCCCACCCCACCCATTTCCAACCACCCCCCCCCCCCAAGCCCCCTGCAACTCTTTGTCACGAAGGAGAAGCCTTCAGCTTCACCACATCGTTCCTGGGGCCAATGCTGGCAAATCCCTGGGATAACAGAAGGGGCTGACTGCTGGAGGGGGGCAGGGGAGAGGCAGCCTGGTTACCTTGGTGCGCTGTCCCGCAGCTCTCCCGGTCCGATCCCAGCAGCTGCCTCCTCTTTCCTGTGCTGCTAACTGGTCT